>NC_051063.1:192259264-192559264 GCF_004664715.2 Peromyscus leucopus | reverse complement strand
TATTATACTGTTAAAACAGGTGTCATATCATAAGCAAAATGTACTAAAGCTTCTTTAATTTTCACTTGCTGTGGGGAACTGACAAAACACCTTCTATGTCCCTGAACACAGGTTCACATAAAGAACCACACACAAACTTTTGTATCTGCTGTCTAGGAATAAGTGACATTATGACTCCATGACTAACTTGTGGGTGCCTTTTATGCATCTAATATGACCACCTTCCTATCAGAAATCATTCAAAGGGTAACTCAACCACCTTTGTGGGACTGAGAGACAATTCACCTCACTGTCTCTAGCCTGTTTTATCATCCATTCTCTGACAAAAATATTACAGGTATCCACATAGCTTGTACAGATTGCTTAATATAGCAGCTTGGAAATGCCACAGGAGTCATTCCTGTAGCATGGGGAAGGAATGAGTCCTCAGCATATCTCCAATCTCTTAATGTGAAGATATCTCCATGTGAAGTTTCCTTCCTTTTTACCTTCCTTCCTTCTTTCCTTTCTTTTTCTTCCCTTCTTTTTCTTTCACTTTTTAATTTTTTTTAAGGAGGAAAGTGTTTATTTGGCTTATACTTTTACATCGTTTTTCATCATCAAAGGAAGAGAGGGTAGGGACCCAAACTAAACAGAGACCTAGAGCTAATGAAGTGACCATGGAGGGGTGTGGCACCCAATGGCTCTTAAAGCCTATTTTCTTACAAAACTCAGGATCACCAGCTCAGGAAAAGTTCCATCCATAAAGGGCTGTGTTACCAATTATGAAAATGACCTAAAATGTTGTCCTACAGCTTGATTTTATAGAGGTATTTTCTTTTGTTTTTTTTTTCTTTTTTAATAACATAACCCTTTATTGATTCTTTGGTAACTTCACATCATGCACCTCAATCCCTCTTTCCCCCAGTCCCTCCATATCTGCCCTCACCACTGCATCATTCCCCCAAAGAATCCCTCCAACTTTATTCATTAAAACAAAACATATACCCTATATGAAGGGTAGGTGAGCTAGTTAATAAGCAATATTCCTTGGCTTCCAGCTCCTGCATTGAACTCCTGTCCTGGTTTCCCTGTATAATGGACAAATGGACGGTAACCTGTAAACTGAAATAATTCTACCACACAAACACCAAAAATGGGAAGTATTCGTGATAAGCAAATTTTAGTGTTTAGTTTTCTTTGTACTAACTAAGCAACTGGTGGATTTGACCCTTTGATTAACTGCTGGTGGTCACTTGACTAAGAGTTGACTAACTTTATTAATACTAAATGATAACCTCCTAGTAACTCACCATGAAGGTTTTGATCACAAAAGATTGACCATTGTAAGTCTTGTGGCTGGTTGTTATGTAATATGTTGAATAACTAAGGTTTGAAGATTATTGTGGTATATTTTGGATTTCTTTTATATGCATGGCTATGTTGGACAGAAGCAAAATTTATGTTTATTAGGTTATGTCTCTTACTGTCAGGTAAGTAGGCTGTTCACCATCTTTTTGGGGTTAACTTGTTCTTTTTTTATTAAGGAATTATAAATTCATTTTACATACCAACCACAGATTCCCTCCTCTTCCCTTCTCCTGTGTCTCCAGCCTCTCTCCTATTCCATGCCCCATTCCCTCCTCCAATAAGTTATGGTCTCCCATGGGGAGTCAGAAAATCCTGGTACATTCAATACAGGCAGGTCCAAACAACTCCCCCTGTATCAAGACTGTGAAAGATATCCAACCATAGACAGTATGTACAAAGAGCCAGCTCATGAACCAGGGATAGATCCTGATCCTACTGCCAGGGGACCCCTTAAGCAGATCAAGCTACACAACTGTCTTGCTTAATCTGTTTTAACTGGCTAGTTTTACATTAACCTGATACAAGGTACAGTCATATGAAAGGAGGGGACCTCAAGTGATAAAATGGCTCCATAAGATTCTTTGGCATGAATCTGCCAAATGTTGCACGACTCCTAAATGGCCTTATAATAAAAACCTGGAGCCAGATATCGGGGTAAAAGCTGAAAGATCAGAGAAGCCAAAGCCACCAACTCTTACCTCACCAACTCCTCAGGCTGAAAGAGAGAGTTCCTGTCTCCTCCTTCCTTATATTTCTTTTCAACAACAACAATAATAAAACAAAAAAACCAAAATAAACAGGCAATCATTTTTTAAAATGTAAGCTTTTTTTAAAAAAAGATACTTTTTAATTGTATTTACAGTGTTCTGCCTGCATGTATGTCTGCACTCCAGAAGAGGGAACCAGATCTCATTACACATGGTTGTGAGACACCATATGGTTATTAGGAATTGAACTTGGGACCTCTGGAAGAACAGCCAGTACTAACCTCTGAGCCATCTCTCTAGTCAGGCAAGCTTTATTACAAGCAATGTATCACCACAAGATTCAGCTGTGGGACATATTCTTACTTAGGGATTGATAGTGAAGATTCCAGACCATTGTGGGTGGTACCACCCTTGGGCCGGTGGTCTGTTTGGCATCCTTACCACAATTTCTAACTATGCATTCCTTATCATCTTCCAAATGTCAACATACAACAAATTCTGTAGATACTCTTTTTCCTAAGGAATACTCTGCTGGGCATATAGATTTTCAACTCGCTGTAACTATTACCTGTGGTATCACAGCAGACGTGAATGCAACAGTTCATTCTATCATGGGTAGTGCTGTGTTTGTAGAAATCTTAATTTGCTACTGCTTGAGGAAAATTGAATGAGTTATGCTTCAATTCTTAAGCATCAGCTTCCAGAGAGTTAGGAATCAAATAATATATACATTGGGGACCTTTTCTGGAGGCAAACAGAGTGAAGAATAGTGGTAGACATTTTGGGAGAAAAACTTTATAAAATAATTCAATATGTACCCTTATTATTTTATAGAGATTCTCTGTATTTATTATAATTGTATAACCAATTTTTTAGAATGTTTCAATGTCCATTTCTGATGTAAGAAATAAAATTTTCTTGCAGTTCAAAGAAATAAAGTTTACATTTTAACCTAAGATGACATTTGCAACAATTTTGTAAAGTATTAGAATATAAGGTTGTAATTTTTTATTATAAAAGAAAATGTCCTGGTGTCAAATCTTGGTCAGCCTTTGGTGTTTTACATATAGAATATATATTTTATAAAGACTATATTCCACATGATGGTGAAACAAATATGAAAATCAGAAACCCACAAATGAATAAAGTGACCAAGTTAGTCCCAAAGGTTTAGAATCTGTGATTTTGTACAGAGGGCAGGATTTCAGATGACCCTTACCATCCAGGGGGAATATGACTATATTGGACTCATGAAACCAAGGATGCAGAGAGACCTTGCATATATTATGCTCTTGTCTATGAACATGTTAGTAGCAATGAGATAGTTTAAAATCCAGGCATGTAGGAGATTAACCTGGTGACAGACTATGAGGATGATAATGGGATACCAAAATAATACTTACATAAGTATAAATTTTATCTACAATATTCTATTCTGAAAGAGATAGCCGCAGGTAACTGGCATGATTCCCTAGATGACTGTGATATGCTCTTAATGCAACACATTAGCTTATTACATCTAAACCCAAGTTTAAGACATACTAGGGACCAGAGACTATATCCAGCTGAAGAGACAATGGAGACCAAGGCCACAAGTGAGCTCATGTCAGTCATACCACAACTCCTTTGCCCCGAGGTAACATTGAAAGCAACCTATTGCAGTTAGACTTTGAAACTACAACCCCTAGCAGCCCATAGGAGGACCTAGAATGATCATGAAGACCTTTAGAACCATCCCAAGAGCGAATTCTCTACTGGGTTTGGGAGCTTGATGAAAACAATTTTCATCCTATCTGCCTTCTGTTAATTTTCATCATCCACTGATCCTTACTAAGTAGCATTCCTCCTACATATGATACCAATTGGTCACACTAAACTTTGTGGCCCTCATTATGTTTTCCAACTTTAGATCACATTTTCATGAGTCTCAACTGAAGTATGCACAGGTTTGTAAATACTCCTATTCATAGGAGTGTTGTGGTTTTAACTTCAGCACAGTGAGTGAACCTTAACCTACTGCTGTTTCAAGAAGCAATTGCAACTCTGTAATTACTGACCTGCAAAAATGTCATGCCTGCAGGCACTGACCCTGTTTATGCCACCAAAGCTAGCTTTATCTAAGTCTCTAGCATTCTATTTATGAACAAAAGTAATGATTCAAAGGCTGAGTTGGAAACCTGCAAGCTCAGAGAGGCTGAATGGCAATTAGCTATCATTCTCTCCTTGCTGGCGCCTCTGAAAGAGGGCCTCCTCCAGTTTCCCAAACCATAAAAAGCCATGCCATTCCAACTCTCTTCTGATTACTTTCAGTGCATCTCTTTAACTGTTTCAGCTGCCCTCTGATGCTTTATGATTTCGCTCTGTCAACTAGTTGCTAACTCAGCCAATGCAAAGTTGGAGTTCACAGTGTGAATGAGTATCTCCTGACAGGGTGTGTATAATCATTAATAATTAATTTACATTGGACTATTTGGGGAAGTGACATAGGCAGCTAAGAGATTAGAAAGAAAAGGTAGCTCAGAGATTATAGAAGAGAAGGTTTGACATGTTGTGAAGAGCCTGGGACACTAGGTAGACGTGTAGAAAGACCAAACTGTATTCCATTTGGCCAACTCTTTTGAATATAATGCCCAGTTCGACATGGCATTGAAAAGAATGGGGGGAGGGTACTAAGGTGTGTGAAAAGAGTAAGTACAGTAATTCACAGTCAGATGTTCATAATGGCTAATACAAAAGTATGGAGAAAGGGATCATGTAGCTCAGAGACAGGACCGATCTGCAGAACTCAATTACGCCTATGGCTGTACACTTCTAAATGAAAGCTAACATTATTGAGATATCTTTATGGTAACCAATTTTTAGTGTCAGCTTCACTTCAACTAAGATAAGCTGCTGGGATGTGACCTCTGATTGACAGCTGTCTGACAATTACCCTATTATACATCACCCAGAGAAAGAGATGTCATTCAAACTGAAGCCTTGTTTGTAGGAGGAATTTTCTTGTTGCTGTGATTTCCTGAATGTTTTCTTTATCTCTCAGACACTTGGAGAAACCTCAATCTTTCTTCAAAGGACACTGCCAGTGTTGTTGCTTGTCAAGACACAGAATTCCCCTTTAGTAAGGTTTGAAGCTCTCATAACTTTCTCATCATGCAGTGTGTGAGAAATGATCCTTCACAGAACCTCCCAACGACCCTAATGGCAGCTGCTACTGCACACTGCGCATCAGCAGCAGCTTTGAACTTTGTAATATCAGTCCTTTTCAAGAGTTAGCAGTCACAAGAGAATCTCATTGTGTCTTACCAGAAAGCTTTTGAACAAAAAAAAATTAGATGTAACTATAAAAGGCATGAATAACCTCTTACATAAATTTTCTGATAGAATATTTGTGGTTGTCAGACCTGGGAAGAGTACACATGAAAGGCTGTGATCAGTGAACTTATCTCTGTATAGCAGGTTATTGCTTCTTATAACTGTATCAGCATGAGGTTTACTTTTCTTTTCCCAATAAAGTTCTTTTCTTTTTCTTTGCTAACTTTTCTCCTTCTATGGGTGCTATTTTCAATTAGGACATCAGGCTGAGGGTGTTGCTTGCAGAATACTCGAGAACCTAAACATTCCAGACATTGCAGTGGTAGCTGTGGAAGAAAATATTGATGAGTTCCTGGTGAGAAGCCTCATACCTGAAGACTACAAGAGAGGAGATGGCAATGAGCTAATGCTCTGCTCTCATATCATTGGAAAAGCCCAGGAAAGCTGCCAGGTGTTGAATATTGTTCTTCCAGCAAGGGCCTTTGTCCTTGAACTTCTTCATCCAAGTAAGTCTTCTCCTCTAATAAATATTCCACAAACTGCCCAATAAGACTATCAGGAGGGAACTTGGATTTTTAAGCACATGTATATTTGGGTTATTCCATATCTCTATGATATCAGTGGAAAAATGGGTCTTGATGGACAGTGAGGGGAGAGGGAAATGAAAAAAATGAACATTGGAAAATGAAGGAAGATGGCAATGCATTGGATATCAGTAGGGAAAGTTATCAGGCTAAACGGGCAGTCACTATAGAGTCATAAGGCATGAATCAGGGACTCTGGACAGTGTGTATTTATTATGTGCAAAAGAAAATGAAAATGCCTGGAAATTGTTCACCATGGCTTTCAAGTTCTCTGGTCATAGAGTACACAGGGAACTTCTCTAGGTTGAGATATTTGAATTTGGACAAGATATGGAAAAGGAGAAGGCAGAAAAAAGTAATGGATAATGGAATTTTCAGGACTGACTAAAGATAAAGAGTATCAAGCCTCAGGTCCTTCAATTAGAGAAAATGGAGAAGCACCCCAGAAAACTGACAATAAACAATAGTACAGTTGTGAAAACTTGAGTAAATGATGAAACATACAGAAGAGTCAGGACTGATCTATCAAAGATGGAAGTTTTTTCTCAGAGGAAATTGCTACACAATGTCAGGTAATGGAGACAGTGTGCATCATGGAGCTCAGCTCAAATTCATGGTGAATTTAAGATATAGAAAATATAAAAATATGTATAAAAGTTTCAAGCTAAGTAGTAAGAAAATCCTGTATATTTATTTTAAATGAGTCAGGAAACACATGGTTTGTACAATTCTTATATGTTCTAAGAGAGGCATGTTCATAGGCTTCAGTTCTACCTGTTCTTCTTTCTTAGAACCTCTCTAAACTCACACGATGCTGTGTCCTCCATCACTTTTCCCACCTTAAGAGGCCTTTCCCTGAGTCCCAGCAATACATGCCACAACTCTGCCTCCAATAAAGTAGAAACACATTCCCTCCATGATCATTCTTTATGTATTGCTTTCCTCCTGCGGACTTGTGTGGCAGCCCACAGTGAATGGAGGCCAGTACCTTTGCCCAGGAGATATAGCCCCATTGTGATCAATTCTGAATTTCTGAGAACACAGACACCCTTCACCATACTAGCCCTTGACAATCTGCCCTCAGTGGTTCAGCTTCTTTCAGGAGCATCTCTGTAGGGTCCAACATGAAATGTTTCTGTAATTACCAAAGGGGTTTGTAGTTCACTCTCCCAACCACTCAGTATGCTATGTCTCCGTATCCAGTGGTTTTTAGCTGAAGGAGGATCAGTGATTGAACACATGCTCACTAAAGCCTGAACATTTTCTGCTTCTTGTTTCATCAGTTTCTTCCCTTAGCTGAGTTTAACCACTATTCTTTCGTTGTAATAATCTTTCGTTGTAATAATTCACGACACTGAGGTCAATAGCTCTTTATGGTCCCAACTATTCCAATGAACTACTAACTTTCAGGGAAATCTGGGAACCAATGTCTTACAAGTGTGTCAGAAGTGATATTATTTCAAACTCTTCTGATGGCTAAAGCTTGCTAAGGTGGATAGTTAATGGACAGAAGGAAAATGTTAAACCTATAAATAGGTCTTTCTTCATTGATTGTTGTACAACGAGTAACCTTGATTTTCCTCAATAAGTATAATTGTAGAATTTACTGGTATTGATTCTGTGGTTTTAGACTGAGAAAGTTGCACTAGTTTATGTAACACTTAGTGGATGTATTTGACTTAATTTTTTAGAAATAGTGCATATGTAAATTCATCTAGGACAGGGATCTATTAAGAAGTCCTGTCATCACTTGGGCAACAAATATAATTTCTAGCATAATTCTATATTACATTTCTAGTTAGTTTGCTTTGGGTTTTATAGAAAGTACAAAAATTTCTAGTGCAGATTACGACATTGTGCTTTTCTATTTCCTGATACTTCATTAGATATCCAATAATTCCTGAATGATAACACTCTTCTGCTGGTGATTTAAAGAACCACAGTTAGATGTCAGAAAATTATCAACTTAATTGTTAAGTAGAATAACTTTTGTAAGGACTTGAGTCTTGTGAGACACTCAGATTTCTATCCAAGTCTCTCATATAGCAGATTTCAATATTTACTACAACTTCCACAAGATGTTTTTGCCTTTGGGCATTGTAAAACAGTGCATACCTTGCCAAGCATGTGGTTTCTTTGGATAATTGCACAAGAAACTCATAATTGCTTTTGATAATTATCAAATCAAAAGTTTCAGAAAACTTTTTTGCTACTAATGGCAGTGGAGACACTAGCACCACAAGTGAAATGAAAATTCCATTTCAGAAGGACCTGAAGTAACGAGCCACAGACCTTTGTCCCAGGTTGTACCTTTCATATCAGGCTGCCTATGGTACAGAAAGGCTCTGTAAATGAGCACCCTATCCCTCAGAGGAAGGAGTCAGATGAGTGGGTTTTTTTTGGGGGGGTGAGAATGTGATGTTTACACTTAGCTTAAACAAATACAACTACAGTGTGGTAATACACTTGGTGTTATGTCTGCTTATCTCTGGTCATGTAAAACAGCCAAGAGTATTTCTCCCTGCCCTTCACATTTCCTACAGATATAAATGTGGACTGTTGGGTATTTTGATGTCTAATTTCTTGGGTTCTTTATATATTCTGGATATCAGACCTCTGCCAGATATGGGGTTGGTGAAGATATTTTCCCATTCTGTAGGCTGCCATTTTGTCTTATTGATCGTGTCCTTTGCTCTACAAAAGCTTCTCAGTTTCAAGAGGTCCCATTAATCAATTGTTTTCTCAGTGTCTCTGCTACTGGTGTTATATTTAGGAAGTGATCTCCAGTGCCAGTACGTTCAAGACTACTTCCTAATTTCTCTTCTATCAGGTTTAGAGTAATTGGATTTATATTGAGGTCTTTGATCCACTTGAACTTAAGTTTTGTGCACGGTGACAGAAATGAATATATTTGCAGTCTTCTACATGTTGACATCCAGTTATACCAGCATCATTGGTTGAAGATGCTTTTTTTTTTCCATGGTACAGTTTTGGCTTCTTTGTATATGTTCATAGGTGTGCAGGTTAATATCAAGGTCTTCAATTCGGTTCCATTGGTCACCTGTCAGTTTTTATGCTAATACAAAGCTGTTTTTATTACTGTAGCTCTATAGTAGAGCTTGAAGTCAAGGATCATTATGCTTCCAGTTGTTGTTCTATTGTACAGGATTCTTTTGGCTATCCTGGGTTTTTTTTTCCATATAAAGTTGAGTAATGTTCTTTCTAGGTCTTTGAAGAATTGTGTTGGGATTTTGATGGGGATTGCATTGAATCTGTAGATTGCTTTTGGTAAGATTGCCATTTTTACTATGTTAATCCTATCTATCCATAAGCATGAGAGATCTTTCCATCTTCTGACATATTCTTCCATCTCTTTCTTCAGGGCTCTAGAGGTAAACAGAGAATTCTCAACAGAAGAAGCTGAAAAGGCTGAAAGGCATTTAAGGAATTGCTCAAAATCCTTAATCATCAGGGAAATGCAAATCAAAACGATTCTGAAATACCATCTTACACTTGTCATAATGGCTAAAATAAAAAACACTGAAGACAGCGTATGTTGGAGAGGATGTGGAGCAAGGGGAACACTCCTCCACTGTTGGTGGAAATGCAAACTTGTACAATCACTCTACAAATCAGTATGGCAGCTTCTCAGAAAATTGGGAATGTGTCTTGCTCAAGAACCAGCTATACCACTCTTGGGCATATACCCAAGAAATGCTCAACTATGTTCATAGCAGCATTATTTATAATAACAAGAACCTGGAAACAACCTAGATGCCCTTCAACTGAAGAATAGGTAAATAAAATGTGGTACATATACACATTGGAGTACTACTCAGCAGAGAAAAACAATGACAGCATGAGTTTTGCAGGCAAATGGATGGAACTAGAAAATATGATCCTGAGTGAGGTAACCCAGACTCAGAAATGCAAACATGGTATGTACTCACTCATAAGTATATACTAGATATAAAGCAAAGGATAACAAGACTGCAACTCACAACTCCAGGGAGGCTACCTAGTAAAGAGGACCCTAAGAAAGAAACAGAGATTGCCCAGCAACAGAGAAATGGATGAGATATACTTGAGCCAACTGTGGGTGAGGGGGGTAATGGAGGGTAAGTTTGGAGGAAAGCAAGCTTAGGGGAGAGGGAGGTCCCAGCTAGATCAGGAACAGAGCAGGAAAACAAGGAAAGAGACATCATGATAAATGAAGACTCCATGGGAATAGGAAGAAGCAGGGTGCTAGAGAGGTCCCCAGAAATCCACAAAGATACCTCCACTATAGACTATAGACAATGGTTGAGAGAGTGCCTGAGCTGACCTGCTCTGGTGATCAGATGGCTGAACACCTTGGCTGTCATGATAGAACTCTCATCAAGTGTCTGATGGAAGCAGATGCAGAGATCCATGGCCGAGCCCCAGGTTGATCTCTGGGAGTCCAATTGGTGAGATAGAGGAGGAATTGTATGAGCAAGTGTAGCTGGAGAGTTTTACTGCCTGGCCCACAGTCAGGACAAATCTCTGCCACCCGCCAGTCCCACAGCCGCTCAGACCCAACCAAGTAAACACAGAGACTTTATATTGCTTACAAAACCGTATGGCCGTGGCAGGCTTCTTGTTAACTATTCTTATATCTTAAAGTAACGCATTTCTACAAATCTATACCTTGCCACGTGGCTGGTGGCTTATCAGCGTCTTCACATGCTGCTGGTCATGGCGGCGGCTGCAGCATCTCTGGTCATTGCGGCGGCTGCAGCGTCTCCTTCTGCCCTTCTGTCCTTTTATTTTCCTCTCTGCTAGTCCCGCCTATCTTTTCCTGCCTAGCCACGGCCGATCAGGTTTTATTTATTAACCAATCAGAACAACTTGACATACAGACCATCCCCTAGCACAGCCAAGTGCAGACCATCTCAAACACCTGCACTCAGGCCCATGGTCCTAATCATCCTCTATACGGACCTGCTGGGTAACGCCACAAAGAACCCAAGAAGGGCTCCCACAGGACATACAAATCATCCCACAGCAAGCAAGAGATATTGAGACTATGATTGGAAAAAGCACAGGGACAAATAACCAAACTAGTGGAAACTCATGAACTGTGAACCAATGTCTGAGGAGCCCCCATGGAACTGGACCAGGCCCTCTGGATAAGTGAGACAATTGATTAGCTTGAACTGTTTGGGAGGTCCATAGGCAGTGGAGCCAAGACCTGTCCTTGGTGTATGGGCTGGCTTTTTGGAGCCTGGGGCCTATGCTGGGACATTTTGCTTAGCTTTGGTGTAGGGAAGAGGGGACTGGACCTGCCTCGGCTGAGTCTACCAGGCTGGACTGACTCCCCAGGGGTCAGTACCTTGCCTTGGAGGAGGTGAGAATGGGGCATTGGTTGGGGGGAGTGCTGGGGGCTGGGAGGTGGGAGGATAGGGGAATACATGGCTGATATTTAAAATTAAGTTAATTATAAAATAGAAATATTAAAAAAATAAAGAGCAACAACTTGTTTAGAAATGTTTTACGTTGCTATAGATTTTAGTTTATTGATACAAATTTATAGTTCATTTTGTTATTATATATATTTCTACTCTTGTTTAAAGTATTATGTTTATATAACTCATTTAGGTTGTAATGGATAAATTAAAAATACAGATTAATAATTAGTCTCCTATGATAGTCAAACTTATAGTCATGTTAATTTTTCTAGGTATACATAGATATAATTCAATTAGGTAGGTAATCTTCAAACACTTCAATGACCTACAGAATATGACATTTAAAATGTTTAAAAATTTAGGCTTTCTGGACAGTGAGACATGTCTGCTCCTGGAAGCACCAATTTACTTCAGAGCAGAACATGGGCCTTGAAGACACTCTATATGGAGTTTATCTTCTTTTTGGCAAAAATAGCCATTTGGGCAAGAAACTGTTTTTGCCTGGACTGCTTGATCAACTGTACATGCAGAACTCATAGGAAGGTGACCACTGAAGTTTCCTTGGTTAAATGGTCCTTGAGGTTCCTGCTTCCAAAAGAAAACTGCCAGACATTCTACAGGACACAGAGAGAAGTGACTGAGAAACTCTAGGTCTGTGGGCTGAAGATAGATGTCCCAACTTTACAGAGAAACTCTGAATGACTGTCCAGGCAGCCAGCTGTCTCTGGCATTCTAGATTTTTGAAAATGGCTTATAATACACTTCCTGTTTACTTCAGTAATATTATATCCTTCTGAGGTCTTAGATGTAGTTAAAGACTAGATAGTCATAATTTCCTTAGTTATGATAAAAAATAAGTTAGATATAATATCTTAGACTCATAAATATAGGATAGATAGGATATATTCTTTCATTTTGCCAAATACAAAGACTAGATATTATAACTTTAATTCTTGCTTGATAGTTGTTTTGTTATATGTAATTTTATTATGTTAAAGTTAAAACTTAAACTTTTTGAAAAAAAAAGAAAAGGGGAAGTGGTAGGGATGTCTTTCTGTATGCTGTGAATGTGTTGCTCTGATTGATTGACAAACAAAATGCTGATTGGCTAGTAAAAAAAGATTCAGATATAAGAAAATAGCATGTTTTTCCCCTTATTTGGATGTTAGCTTTGAATCTCCCTATATGCATTTTGCTGGGCTCATTTTTTGTTTCTGTCTTTCACTTTTTTTCAAACTCACAAAATCCATGGTCATCTGGGGAGAGGAATTTCATGATACAGACATGTAGGGAAATGGGCACTTTCATGTATAATGATTGCTCTGGGAGGAGACTCAACAAACTTCATGTAGTGCTACCTCTGAGCAGGTGATTCTGGACTTGGAAAAAAGCAGACTGAGGAAGCCATTGTATGGTGATATTTTATTTGTACTGAAATGTGATTTTATTTCTATGTTAATAAATAAAGTTGCCTGGGGGTCAGAGCAAATAGCAAGCTGTAGCAGAGCTGTGCATTTGTAGCACATGCCTTTAATCCTAGCACTTGGTAGGCAGAGCTAGGTAAGTCTCTGTGTGTTCAGGGATACAGCCAGCATTGGAGACACATGCCTTTAATCTCAATATCAACCGTAGAAGACCTGGAAGTCTATACAGACAGGCAGTGACGAGGCAGTCATGTGGTTGGGTTTACAACCAATGAGAAGGCAAAACAGAAAGTCTATATAAAGACTTTAACACAGGGGAGTACCTCTCTTTTGGAGAGGTAGGACCACCACAGGAGGAAGGGTAAGGTTTTAGCTCTTAGCTCTGACCTCTTGGCTTTCTTCTTTTCCTTGGCTCTGTGTTTCTTATTTAATAAGACGGTTGGTTACATCTACATTTGGCACCCAACGTGAAAAGAATCCATTAAAAACCACTTGGCTTGGCTTGGCAGCAGTTTCTGGCCTAGACGGCCTGGCTCCCTAGCTCGGGCCCAGGTCTGACTGACCTGCAGCTGGTGCTACTTGCTTAAATTTGGTGCTACAAAACTCAGGCCTGCCCTCCTGAACAGGGCCCCTGCCTGTAACGCCAATGCACGTGGTCGGGGCTTAAGGAAGCTGGAGCCCAGGCTTGACTCCACTCAAGCAAGGAAAAACGTGGCTGGATTTAAGCTTTTAGTCAGAACTTGTAGATATGCTTTCTTGCTTGCTCTCTCTCTCTCTCTCTCTCTCTCTCTCTCTCTCTCTCTCTCTCTCTGGATTCACATCTTGGACACCAGGTGGCTGTTTTGAAATTCCCTCAGATTTCTACTGTTCTACACAGACTTCATAAGTCAATTAAGATATCTATTTAAAAGAGATTTTTTTCTACATTAAAAAATGTGATTTATGTGTACATTGGAAGAAAATTGGGCTTTGTTTGAAATGTTAGGCACTCTAACAATGGAACAACTATATGAGAAGATTAATATTGATCGAATTATTCAGTTTATTACTTTTCTTATCCTTATTTTACTATTTAAAAAGATAGTCAATTTAAGTGCCAGCATAACAGTCTTAGAAAAACCTGTTAAACCTGTAAAAATGAATTACAGATAAATTCAAATTCAGACAGAAGAAATTAACAGTGAAGTTGTTTCAAAATTGGATCATATCTGAGAGTACAGAGAATTCTCTGAGCAGTACAGAGAATGTTCCCGAATTCAGAGGCTAGTCAGATAAGGTTACAGAAGAAAGCCTGTTTTCACACAAGCACCCTTAATTTATCTGGTAGCCATACAGCAGCTACCTGGTGAAGAGAGTGAACAAAATACTTGGATTCCAATTGGAACTTTAGGCTTACAAGATTTAAGGAGGCAATAGCATCTTATGGCATGCATTCCCCATATGTAAAGCAAACATTAAACACCTGGTCAACTTGTAATAGAATTCTACCACAGGACTGGTGGAAGCTGGCACAGGATGTTCTTGAACCCAGACAAAATCTCCAGTGGAAAATGTGGTTCAAAGAGGAACCACATTTCTATATAAAAATATAGAAAAACAATGGAGGGATAAATGAATACAAGTCTGCCAGGATCAGCTTATTGGAGAAGGCAAATATGCTTCAGTACAAACATAATGTTTATAAGATGTCCAAACCCTAATTCTATGTCAAACGGCAGCCTTGAATGCATGGGACAGAGTTGAGGAACCAGGAAAAAAAAACTGAGTCATTTACAAAGGTTATAAAGGGCCCAAAAGAATCTTTCACAGATTTCTTACAAAGATTGACTTCAGCAGTATAGAGAATGTTCCCGAATTCAGAGGCTAGTCAGATAATAATTGAATCTTTGACCTTTGAGAATGCAAATACAGTGCACAAAGAATAATCAGGCCATTAAAGGCAAGATCTGCACCCTTGGAAGATTGGATTAGAGACACCGTTAATGTTGAGGCTCATGACCATGATGATATGTGGGTAGGAGAAGCAATTTCAAAAGGTTTGAGAAATGTCAGATGTTTTGGATGTGGAAAGCAAGGACATCTGAAAAGGGACTGTAAACAGGTCATTCCTAGAAATAATGTTTCTTCAAGGAATACTGGCAAGTTCTTCCTTCTGGAGTATGCAGAAGGTATGGAAAGGGAAAACACTGGACCAAAGAATGTAGATCAACAAGAGATAGACAGGGTAATCCTTCGCCTCAGACCTCAGGAAACTACCAGAGGGGCCTCAGGCAGGATCCCACAGTAAATCCAATTCAAACCTTTCCTGCAGTTATAGAGGAAACACCTACTCAAAGCAACTAAATAACCAAATGCCTATTGGAATAAATCATGCTGTTCAGGATGATGAAACAGAGAGAATAGAAAATTCAGGAGAAAACATAAAGAAAAAGTTTTGGCAAAATTCTATTAATGAACAAAGACTGAAATTAACAATAAAAATAAATGGTGTTTTGTTGTCTGGTCTGGTAAACACAGGTGCGGACATTACCATAATTGCACCAGAATTTTGGCATCCAACTTGGCCTCTTCAGGAGGTAAAGGTTCAACTGTTAGGAATTGGGACATTATCTTGAGTGAAACAGTGTGCATGATGGCTCAAATGTACAGGTTCAGAAAAACAGAAAGGAAAATTAAAACCATATGTGGCTAACATAGCTATGAACCTGTGGGGTTGAGACTTGTTGCAACAATGGAATACTCAGATTAACATCCCTCCAATCTCAGAAACAAATCACAAACTACTACATGTTTCTGAGAGAAATGTTAGAAGATATTATTCTAATGAGTGCTCACCAGCCATCCATGTCATACAAGAACAGGGCACAACAACTGATAATCTTCCAAAAACAACAAATGCTCTACCTTTAAAATGGTCAAAAGACAAGCCTGTGTGGGTTCAGCAATGGCCTTTAACAACAGAGAAACTCCAGGCTTTAGAAGAGCTGGTAGAAAAACCATTAAATTCTCAGCATATAGAAGAATTAACCAGCCCTTGGAAATTCTCCTGTATTTGTTATTAAAAAGAAATCTGGTAAATGGAGAATGGTAACAGACCTTAGAGCAATTAACAAAGTAATTCAGCCAATAGGCTCTCTACAATCTGGAATTCCTTTGCCTACTCTCTTACCAAAAGGATGGCCTCTCATAGTTATTGATTCAAAAGACTGTTTCTTTTCAATATTCTTATAAGAAAAAGACAGAGAAAGATTTGCTTTCACAGTGCCTATTTATAATAATTCTCAACCAGTTAAATGATTTCAGTGGAGGGTCCTCCCACAGGGAATGTTGAATAGCCCAACTCTGTGCCATTATTTTGTACAACAGCCATTGGAAGTGATATGTAAAAAATTTCCTAATTCTACAATTTATCATTATATGGATGATAATTTACTAGCTGACTCAAATGCAGATACTTTAGAAAGAATGTTTGAAGAAGTAAAGAAAATTTTGCCTTGCTGTGAATTACAAATTGCTCCTGAAAAGATACAAAGAGGAGATCTATTAATTATTTAGGCTATAAAATAGAGCTACAAAAATTAGACCCCAAAAGGTGCAAATTAGGAGAGATTGACAACAGATGCTTAATTACTTTCAAAGATAATTTGGAGACATTTCTCATCTAAGAACTATTGCTGGGGTAAAAAATGATGAACTAAATAATTTGTTCAAAACCTTAGAAGGTGACAAGGACTTAAATAGTCCAAGAGAATTATCACCTGAAGTTGAGAAAGAATTGGCCTTGGTAGAAAAGAAAGTGCATGAAGGGCACATGGATCGTAATAATCCAAAGCTGGATTGCATTTTGTTTATTTTACCTTCTAGGCATTCTCCTACAGAAATATTAATGCAGAGGGAAGATATTATATTGGAATGGATATTTTTACCAAATAAACCAAATAAAAAATTAAAAACTTATGTGGAAAAAAATCTCTGACTTGATTTGGAAAGGAAAATTGAGACTTCATCAATTAGTAGGAATAGACCCAGCAGAAATTTTTGTACATTTAACTAAGGAGGACATTGAAAAAATATGGACAGAAAGTGAACCTTGGCAAAGAGCTTGCAGTAATTTTTTGGGAGAAATTAACAGCAAATATCCCAAAAGTGAGAGAATTGATCTTATAAAGAGAGCTGATTGGATCTTGCCTCAAATTGTACAGGAAAAACCCATATCTGGAGTTCATACATTTTATACAGATGCCAACAAACAAGGAAAGGAAGGTTACAAATCAGAAAATTTAAGTAAAGTGGTTCTAAGTCCTTATAATTCACTTCAAAAATCAGAATTGTATGCTATTCTGTTGGTATTAATGGATTTTTCAGAACCTCTCAACATAGTAACTGACTCTCAGTATGCTGAAAGAGTGGTATTACATATTGAGACTGCAGAATTTATCTCTGATGCTTCAGAATTAACTTCACTACTCATTCAATTACAAATACAATCAGGAAAAGAAGTCATCCTTTATATATAACTCACATTCGATCCCATACTGGTCTGCCAGGCCCTCTAGCACAAGGCAATGATGAGATTGATAAATTATTGATAGGAAATGTGCTGGAGGCCTCAGAATTTCTTAAAAAAACATCATGTCAATAGTAAAGGTTTAAAAAAGGATTTTTTCCATAACCTGGCAACAAGCAAAAGAAAGAGTAAAGAAATGTCCTACTTGTTCCTTCTACAATCAAATGCCATTACCAGCAGGATGTAACCCAAAGGGTACTCAGAGGAATGAAATCTAGCAGATGGACGTGTTTCACTTTGCAGAATTTGGAAAAATGAAATATGTACACCACACCATCAATACTTATTCAGGATTTCAATGGGCAACTGCTTTGAGTTCTGAAAAAGCTGATTCTGTATTCACTCATTTGCTAGAAATTTATGGCCATCATGGGTATACCTGCACAAATTAAAAGTGACAATGCTCCATCATATGTCTCTGTTAAAATGAAACAGTTTTTTGCTTATTACAATATAAACCATATTACAGGTATACCACATAATCCTACAGATCAAGCAGTTATAGAAAGATCAAACAGAACTCTAAAGGATATGATAAATAAACAGAAAGTGGTAACAAATCATCAATCCCAGGAAACAGAGTGAAATGGCGTATGGCTATATCATGAAAAAAATTTTAGGTCTCTCTAAATGTTTGTTTCTGCTCTTCTCTAAAGATCTAACACTATTGATCTTCTAATAGTCCCAGTTCAATTAAAATTTAAAGCTGACTTTGGAGTTGGAGAATGGCTCTCTCCTTCTTTAAACTTAAGCATGTAGTTAACAGGAAAATGCAAACTCCTTGTATCATGCCAGAAGAAAAGAGCCATCTTCTGCTATGGGACAGGACAAAGGCCAAATTAATTAAGGGACTATTCTATTACTAATCTCAACTGTTTGATTCTATTCTGATTCTTTAAACTTTTCTTAAAGTATAAATATATCAAAATTTACAAGATTAATAGATAGATAGATAGATAGATAGATACATAGATAGATGATACATTTTAAACTTTGTTAAGATATGAATGGTCATATAGACTACTAACTAATTCTAGAAAAAAAAAAAGCTTCAATTAGCTGCATAGATATGTCTTTGTGTTCGAGTCTCTTATCAGTTTTCTGCAGGAATTCATGGCCAGACCTAACATCAACTGAAACCTCCAGGAAGAAGATGGGGTTCCACAACATCAACAATTCCATGTGGACATCACTAAGCTGACAAACATCATCTACAGATCAGCTTTGAACTACAAAGTGCTCAGAGCAATTTTGAGATGGCTAGCTGAGATGATCTAGTCTCAAAGACTACTTGAACAATGATTTGAGATAAACCCTGAACTTTGGCATTATACACAGATTGGATAACGAAGGATGTAGTTACCTTTCCTAGAATTTGACAATTCACCTAAAATTTTTCTTTTCAGGATAAAGATACCTTTGCCCATCCCCAGCCGGAAGCAATTTCAAGAATAGGACACCCACATTCCCAAAGAGGTGGTGTAGAGCAGGTGGCTTTTGCGTCTTTTAATGGGGTTTTCGTCTGGGATAATTTTCATTGATTAGGGGGGTTGGTTACAAGTTGTTGTCAAGGGTTAGAAAAGGTCTAAGCAAAGGGGATTAGATTTAAGGTTCTTGTTTTTTTAAAAAACAAAAAGAAAAGAAAAGAAAAGAAAAAGACAATTACTAGTTTTAAATACTTTACATTGGATTGGATTATTTTATATTGTATACAAATTATATATATATATATATATATATATATATATATATATATATATATATTGAAATTGATATTGTTAGAAAATGCTATATGTGTATTTCTAATTGTACTTTTACCGTTCATTTAACAATGTAATGCAATTTTCTGATCCTTGAATGTTATTATTACCAACTATTAGGATATAAAGAAATGAAAGTAGTTAGACATTATAATAGAACTTGTAGTCATATTAGATATGTTTTAAAAATTGAGCAGATATATTTTAGATAGACGGGTCATCTTCAAACCCTTCAGAGATCTACAGAATATGGCATTTAAAATGTTTTAATAACTTAGAAAATTTTTCTTTTTAATGTACTTTTTTTGGCCTATCTGCAGTTTACCTGAATAATAAAACATTATTGTGAGCTCTAACTTTAAATAAGCTGAGATGTTACAGACTAAGGTAATTTGAATCTCTTTTTTTCTTCCCAAACTAGCTTCTGAATTATCTACCAACTAGCTTGATGAACTGCAGTGGTCCTTTCGAAATTCCCAAGGATGAACCAAGTAACCTACATGTCAACCACTTGCTGCCAAACTACATTGGCCATTTGAAACATTCTGTGTCCTATATTTATGATTAATTGTCAGCTTGAGTGTTGAACTTTTAAAAATAATATTTTTATCTATTTTTTGAAAATTTCCTACATGCATACAATGTATCTTGTCTATATTCATCTCTTTATTCTTCCCAGAATATCTTGCAACACAATTACAAATAAGGGATTTTGACAAAATTATGGTAAATTGTTTAAGTATTTTTTTACATTGCAGTGATTAGAAAAAAATGGGTTCATTTGGTGTTGTACTGAATGGACTTTTTCTAGCAGCAAGCTGAGCCTTTCTTGGCACAATATCAACCAACAGGTATCCAGGAAAATAAAAACCCTGGTCTTTCACCACTCAGTATTTGATCTGTAGAAATCAGAGTCCAGGCTGGAATGTCAGGGGATGCTGGACAACCTAGTGTAACAGGTTTTGCTGATGACTGTGTCCAGTACAGTTAGACAGACAAGTGAGCATGGGGGTTCATAGGTCTGATGCAGACATTGTGATCAGAGTAACCTTCCTTATCTTCTGTCACCCAACTCCTGTGATCTTTAGAAATCCAGACACCCCAACATCCCTGACTTCCACACAGACCTTCTAGTCTATGATGTACACTCCATCATGTTGTCCTTCTGGGATGCATTTTAGTTCAATCCCTCTAGTCAATTACATTAATGCAAAGTTTAGTTGGCCTCTCTGTACTCTGTATCTGCCCTCAGCCCAGATGTCTTATCCTACCCACTGTGTCCCCTTGGCTTGAAAAACTCTGGATATAATTTTGCTCAATTTTAGGCATTTTCAATTGCTCATGACTTTAATGCCTGCCTGAGCCTATGACTATTGATGCCATAACTCTAGAGAGTTACTGACGTTTCCTCTGGCATCTTTTAATCCTCTACTATCTTTTGTTCTCTCTACTGCTCTTCATTTTCCTGTCCTCTTTTTTATTTTCTCTCTCTATTTCTGAACATCACAACAAGCCTCATTCTTTACTAATACATAAAGATCAAATATCCTCTCCACAGGCTAAAGTTTTTGACCCTGGGTACCAAGTTGATGCCACCTTGTACAGAGATCTTAGGAACTTCAGAGGTGTGAGCTAACTTGAGGTAATGGAGTAAGAATCAGGGGTGTGTTTTTATAGGTAGATCATAGCTTTTAACATATGAGAACTCTCTTAAAACATGGTAAAATGAGACTCATCAGACCTAGTATAGAAGAGTTTCAGATTAACCCAATACCATGGGGAACAGCTTTTGATCTGGCATTAAGACATTAACTGGTACACACATATTATATTTCTCCAATCATATGCCAGCATACACATGGCTTCCAATCCATATTTGTGACCTCCAAGTGTTATTCATTGCCCAGTTATAAGCTTTACATAAAAACTCATCACAAAGTTATTAAAGGTCAGTCTTGTTGATCAAAACTTCTTTCACATAGACAATATACAGGACAGCTATGACAAGATGCATAGAAGCTGTTGCAGTCTGCAAGAGCAGCAGCAGGATGGGTTATAAGAAGGTATGGCTGTAGGGAAGTTTCTCATAGTTCCTCTGGCCAAGACAGTTATGCCCAGATAAAGTCCTCTTGGAAGGAATTTATGAGGCTTCATCAGCAGTCATAATGGCCATATGCTTTGAAGCTTGACTGAAGTTTTTCAAGATTTTTGTGAAATCCTGTAGGTATCAATGATAACACAATGACTGCCCCTATGGTATACAAAAGTCTGGTTTCTTCATTTTTTCTTTTCTTTCTTTCTTTTTTTCTTTCTTTCTTTCTTTCTTTCTTTCTTTCTTTCTTTTTTTCTTTCTTTCTTCATTTCTTTCTTTTTCCTTTGTTTCTATCTTTCCTTCTTATTTGACAACTTGTCAGTACTGAGAGTCATAAGGAAAGAATCTGACAGAATACAATTAAGCAGTTAAATTCCGTATTAGCTTAGTTGAAGAAAAACTAAGCACTAAAGGTTGATCACCATGAAGTTACCAAAATAACACAAATGTTTCTAATCTTATTCAAAGGTTTCAACTCCCCTTCCACTACCCTAGAGCCATTTGCGTTTCTCTGATCTTTTGTTATTCCATCTGGATGTCTTTTCATCACACTGTAGATTTTATCCCATGCTTTTAGTGGTGCTTTCTTTGACTTGCCTTTAAATATGGGTGAATAATACACACTTCATGGCTGTGGTTTCCCTCTGCTGTACTTTTGTTTAGCGAATATTTTGGTATGTCACAGATGTTCTCTTCTGCCTACGGAGCCATACAAAGGATATCTGTGACAAGTTTAAAAAGCACAGTTTTCAGGGCTAGTAATGTTTAACCCCAAAAATATATGTGTCAGATCACTAGCACAGATAGCATCCCATTAGGTTCTATATCATCCAAATCCACATCAGAATCCTTGGTATGTGTCTTGAACAATGGAGTCCAGTTTTAGGAGGAGAGAAGCATTCAATTGGACACATTTTATATCTCCTGAATCACATGATTATTATGTTTAAAATTAAACCATCATTCTTGACTGAAATCCAACCCTTGTAGTGTGTGTTGTATTCACCTACCTCTCAATCTTCTGAGGTGTACATTCATTTTTTTTTTTTTATCTCAAGGGCTTCAGTCTGCATCCTCCTTATCTTCAGTTACCAATGCTACTGGCCATCAACTGTGTCTCCCTTCTCCTTGCCTTGAAACTAACCCCAAATAAATTATCACAGCTCTTAAGAGTCTTTTATATTTCAAATGGCCAACAACCTCAGAAACCATGATGCTGAATTTTCAGTCATTTTTAAAACCTTTGTGGAAATAATGAGTGTCTCTGCCCATTAGAATGTGAACCCTCACCCACATTGCATAACACTGAAGTCCCTGATTTTTCCACTGATCCCTTTAGCCCACCTACACTCTAGCCTCTCTGTTCATTTTATCTTTCTGTGAGCACTTACCATCCTTTTGTACATCTATCATTTCTCAATGAGTCTCATTTGTTTTGGAGATGAAATGATCCAGAATGACTCACTCTTTTTTTTTTTAACCATTTGTTTCCAGTTGGTGGCATTATGTAGGGATTCTGTTGAAATTTGGTAGAGAGAGGTAAAACAGGAGGGATTAAATATGGAGAACAGGCTCTTGCAAGAATAACCTGATTCTTAATTCATTTCATCTCTGATTTCATCTATGACACAATAACCTTGTGTCATAGAATTGGCTCTTTGCTGTCTCTCTCCTTCCAGTCTCAGATATGTGATTATTCACCAGAAACTCTTCAGTATTTGCTTCTACTGGCACTACTGTAACCACTGTGGCCAAAAGCTTGAGGATCTTGTGTGCTTAGGAGGAAATACTCAGCCTGTATACTCATGATCAACAAAATAAATAAAGCAAAATTTTAGGGAAATACTTTTAGGCAAAGAAGCTAAATAGCATCTCCAAGAAGCAATTATTTGTCATACACAGGTTGCTATTCCACTAATCACAGCCTTGCATATACATGGCCCTCATGCTACCAACTACAAACTTATTTATTTCAAGTTTATATAAGAACTAATCTAAACCATCTCATAGATTGATTCTTATTTTTGTTGATCAAAATTATTGAGTGAGTCACAGGGGAGGGACTCTTCTGCCTGCTAAACCATATAAAGGAAAACTATGACAGAGGTCATATGAGTTGAGCACAGTTTTCAGAATTAGCTGCAGGCAGGGTTATTAGGAGGTTATGGGTAGAAGGACATTTATCCCACTGCTGCAGACTGGGGCAGTTGTGACAGAGTTCCTCATGAAAGGAAACTCTATGGCTTCACCTGCAACCATTTTTTGCAGTGTACTTTGGAACTGCAGTAAAGTTTCTCAAGTTTTCTGAAACTGTTCAAAGAATCCAGGATACCAAAATGACAGTCCCTCTTCTATAGGCATTGGTTCAGTTTGAATGACAGCTGAAAAAAAAAATTGCCTAAAAAAATAATTCCCTAAAATTTTGCTTGCTCAGTGTACTGTGTTGACCAGAGTCATTTTTTTGTGAGGACTCAATCCAAAATTCAAAATCTTACAGCACCTTAATTTAGTTGAAGAAATGCTCAAATTTGCATAGCTTAAAGATCTCTCAATAACATAAACCTTATTGGTGTTCAACTCTTGATCTATACCCTAGGAAGAGATAACATACTCCTCTAGACTTATTGGTCTCTTTTCAATACACCATAGAAATTTTTCCATGCTTTGAGTGGACTTTATCCTAGATTTTGAGTGACACTTTGTCTACTTTGTCCAGTTAACTGTGAGAGTGAGGCCTTGTTTCTGTATGGCTCAATTCTTGGCCAGTTTACTGTCTTTCCAGTCTCTGAAGCCCCAACTTAGCTCTCTTGTTCTCCTGGTTCCCTTTTCATCCTGAGCCTGGCATTGCATTTAAGCTGTGTTCATTGCTCCCATCTCTAATATGATGCAGCTTTTTGCTTTTTTGTTTTTTCCTTGCACACTTCAACTTAATGGGCATGACTCTGTTCCTCACCCCAAGCCTACTCTTCCCTGTTTCCTGGCACCACCTTCTCATTCTGACCTCTCACAGCTACCCTGTATCACTGCCCTAAACTTTACAGTGTTAAGCAATTATCAATGATTTCTAGAGACCCCATGAATAGGAGTACTTATACTAACCGATCGCTGAAGAGAGCAAGTAGCAAAAATGAGAATTGTTTTTTTCTTGAAGGTATCAGACTACCTAAAAGGAATTTTTCAGGAAATGTCCTGTGAAGGTCTTTGAAGTCATTACTGGCCCAATAGTGCCTTCTAGATATTGATTTTCTACAGTCTCTTTAATTGCAAAGTTGTTGCTTTCAATGAACCCTCAGAGCAGAGATGTTATGGTAGGATTAGAGTGAGGTAAATGACAGAACACATTAGTGCCTTTAAGATCCATTGGATGGTCTATGGAGGAATAACTCGGTCTCTAGCCAGGTCATTAATGTGGGTCCAGGTAGAAAAAACCAGTGCACAGTACTGATACTATATTAAAGTCAAATAGGAATTGTTGTCATTTACCTGTGGTGATCTGCTGAATGGAAAAATTATAAAAATAGTTGATACTTCCCTATGCATAAAGAAGATAACATCACATTTTGTATCTACATAAGGGACTATTAAAAAAAGAAATTAAATAAAAAATTCTGAACAACATTTCCTTCAGTAACTTACTTTACAGAACAGGGTGTCTTTTTGAATTAATTTTTACTGCTTCTATTTACACTCCAGAATTCATTTTGTAAGCATTGATGCTTCCAGACCTTCCTTCTGTGATCATTTTGTCCCCCATGCTGAAACACAATGCATGAAAATGAAGTTTGCTGCAAAGATGTTTTGATTAGGTTACACACAAAATAAAATCATGTTAAAAATTTTAATACAGTGCAGTAACTGTATGAAATAGAATGTGTCATTGTGTGGAACTGATTTAAAATGACCTTTTCTTAGCAAGATTAGAAGTTTAGGTCACTATCCATGACAACCCAACCTGTGATTAAAAACCAGAACAGTTAATGTTGCGCCCAGACCTCTGTGCCAGAGCAGAGACAGGGCTGGAGTCAGAGGAGCTGCTTCACCAGACAACTTAACAGCTGCAACTTAGCGGGTGTCCTGTCCAATAGATTCAGTTTCCTGTGAGATAAATGGTTCAACCCACACTATCCTCCATCCCATTACCCACGAGACTTTCAGAAATCCAAGTACTGCCACAGTTTATGACTTCCTGCTGTCTGTTTTAGTCTATATGAACCCTCCATCTTCTTATCTCTCTGAGGTGCTGCTGCAGTAACTCTCTTCCTAGAACTACAGTCTTGAACCTCTTTATCTTCAGGAATTCTCAAAAATTAGAGCAAACATCATTTCTGCTCCTGCCCTGTATCTGCTACCAGTTCAAATATCTCAACCCATAAAATCCCCTGTGTTCTCTATGACAAACAACCTTGGAATACTTTATGGTCACCTTTCAGGTACCTGAAATCTTTATGAAAATAATGAAAGACCCTGTTCCTTAATCCCAGAAATCCGGACCACTCCTTATTATAGTCACTGCCGGTTTGTACTGTCCCTTAAACCATCTGATGCTCACTATCCACCTAGTTCATTTCACTTTAATTTGTTTGCTCTCCCAAGTTCTGTGTTTTCCACTTCTCAACAATGCCCAATTCTTTACTTATAAAAATGTAGATAGAGAGCCAGGCAGTAGTGGTGCATGCCTTTAATCCTGGCACCAGGGAGGCAGAGCCAGGTGGATCTCTGTGAGTTTGTGGTCAGGCTGGTCTCAAGATTCAGCTGGCCAGTGAGATCTAGGACAGAAACTCACACAACACAGATAAACCTTGTCTCAAAAAAACAAAAATAAAAAAATGTAGATAGGAAATATCTATCAAAGGATCTCATATTTCCAACATTTTTCCCCCAATAAGAACAGAGAGGAAAGATGTGAAATCTCTAGAAGGTGGTACCTGATGGAAGGAACAGATCATGATGCACAGGTTATTGCTAAGATAACATCAGCCTTAAACACTTGAGCTCTTTAAATCTTCCATAATAATCTGAGTTCAAAATGTTGGCTATTCGCCATGCTCCATCTCCCTCAGCATCATCTATTTTGCTTGACAACAGGAAGTCTTCAGTCCTTAATGCCAGTGGCCTTGTTTATTTCCCTGCAGGCAAGAGCTCCAGGTTTTTTTGTGTTCTTAAGGAAACATTCTGTACACCTGTGGTAAACAGGACACCCAAGGAGGAACAATTGCAAGAAAAAAAAAAAAAAAACATTATTAGGCAAATCAAGACAAACTGTGTGATTATACAGCTGTAAGGCAAAGGTTTGTTATGTAGTGATTAGTGAATGTGTGACTCACAGTTCATCTAACAACATATTTTATGTGAAAGGTTTTGTGTGTGTGTGTGTGTGTGTGTGTGTGTGTGTGTGTGTGTGTGTGTGTGTATGTAGCCCTGGCTGGCCTGGAACTAGCTCTGCAGATCAAGTGTCTCTGCCTCCCTAGGGTTGGGATTAAAGGCATATGTCACAGCTCCTGGCTAACAACAATTCTCATGACTGGATTTACAAAGGAATCAAACACAAGTCATTGTTTGGGTCAGAAGCTTTTTTTGGGGGGAGGGTCACTGGGGAGTTGCACTCCTGCCTCATGGACCTTGCTTAGCACACCTATGACAAGGTTCAGAGAAGCTCAGGGAAGGGAGCAACACAGTTTCCGCAGGATCATGTAGGGTTTTGGCTGAAGAGATATTTCTCACAAGCTCCAGGCTGGGGATTTGAGATGACACAAGGCCTCTTGAAGTGGAATCCTGTGGACTCACTAGCAGTCATAGCATCATTGCCGTTTCAAGCTGGAGGGAACTTGCTCAAGGTGTCTGTGAAATTACTGAAGCACACAGTATCCACAATGACAGTCCCTCCTATAGACAGGGGTCCTGTTGATGACAGCACCTCAGGACTGTGGAAAAAGACAACTACTTGACAGCTGTCAGTCAAGGGCCTTATTCCTCAGAAGCTCAGGTTAGTGAAAGGAAGGCTAAAGGCAAATGTTTGCTTACCATAAAGGTCTCTTAATAACATTAACCTCATTTAGCTTTATAGAAACTTGCATTAAATTCTGAGAGTGAGTTGACTCGTTTGATTTCTTTCTGCATTTCTGGATTCCTTTTCACTACACTATAAATTTTATCCCTCACTCTAAAACTTCACTCACTTTGAAAACTCAACTGAGGGGTAGAACGTTATCACCCTTGTGTCTGTGACTCCTTTCACTTACCATCTTTGCAGTTCTTCACTATGTTCCCACTTAAAGTGTGTCATATTGAACTACTTGAAAACATGAAAAAATAATTTCTCCTTTTATATAATTTTCTCTTCTCATTTGACCACTTCTAACAAAAGGTTCAGACACTGCTGCACACCACCTCAAGTTCCTCTTCCCTGACTCCCAGAGGTGAATTGTCACTCTGACCTCCCCCAGCTACCCTGTGTCATGGTTCTAAATGTCGAACTATATGATTGTCAGTGACTGTTATGGGAAGAACAGAGAACATGAAAATTATTTTCACCTGCCTCTCAGAATGATAAGAGAAAATGATCAGAGGATGGCTTTGGTAGTATTGTCGACAATTTTGAGTCTTCTAGTGCCTGCTAAGGGTTGCTTTTCTGCAGTTTCCTTTTGAAATGCTTGCTTCTACTAACGTCTTACGGCAGAGAACATGGGGTGGGATTGGGATAATATAAAATGTTACAGCTTGCTTGTGGATGTAGATTCCATTGGTTGCTCAGGTGAAGGATGTCCTTGGTCTCTAGCCAGATCCTAATAATGGGTCCAGATATAGGAAGTCCATGCACAGCCACATAGACCTGAGACCACATCAGAGTCATATTGAGGATGTGGCCTGCTGCCTGTAGATATCTTCTGCTGAATGCAAAATTCTAGATGTAGTTTATACTTCCTTTGTTTCTGTATGTCATCATCCTTCTGTACTATCACCAGTTGCCTGTGTTAATCTCTTACATGGCTAACTTATAAACTTTCTAAAAGCTACTTATTTGAACACAGGTATAAACAGTACATGCAAGGTCTCTGTGCACCCTCAGTTTCATGCATGCACTGTGTTCATATTCTAAATTGAGGAGAAGGGTATGCTGAATTCCTTACAACTGTGCAGTTTTAGAAATTTTATCCCTATGTACCACTTTGATCACTTTACTCATGCAAGGGCTCCTCTTTTTCATATCTATGTTATCATCATAGAAAATATTCTTTGTTTAAAAATCCACTGTTTATAAAACAGCAGAGGATTTTCAAGATTCAACATATGAATATCTTTCTTTAAAAATACCAACTATACATCCTTTATATGCTAAATTTCACAGACATTTATGCTAATAACTAAAATATTTAACCTGCCAGAATTCCAGTTCTCCAAATAATTGAAACATTCTACATGGTGATAAACATAAACTGATTCTCTCCTGGTGACAGCATAGAATAAACACTATACTAACTGGGACCTAGAGAGTATTAATTTCAACTTTATAGAGATCTAGAGGTTTACCTACTTGCCCTTTATTGAATAATTACTGTAATTATTTTCAAAGTCAATGGAATTTTCAGATTATTTCTCAAGTCATCAACATACATGGGCTGGGAGTATAAAATGCTTGCAAGGTAAATAGAGGTGTTTACTACTCAGGAAATCCCAGAAACACAAGCACTCTGATGGTGACTTCTTCTTTAATCACTATTTTTAATCTTTGTGATGAGTAAAATCAATTGAGAAGACCTTTTACTTGAGGATCTTCAAAAAATGTCAGACGCATAAGGATAATTAACAGCAACATTATCACCACACTATCATCAACATAGTGGGAAATTTGAGCTTTATTTTATTGAACTGCAGAAGAATTTATTTATTTATTTATTTAGTTTGTTAGTTAGTTAGTTTGTTTGTTTGTTTGTTTTTTCAAGACAGGGTTTCTCTGTGTAAAGATACAAGAAGGAAAAAGACAAATAACATATAAGGATAAAATAAAACATATCTTTCCATATCTAATTACAAAGACTCCTTGAAGATAAGTTTTAAACCATTTTAAATCTGACAAAATAACAGTGGTCTCTAGGGTGAAAAGCAGTGAATGGAAAGTGGCCCTATTCAATAAAAAATCTCCTTCTGGAAAGATGCAGCCACAGGAAAGATGCCCAATGGTCTTGGCAGCTGCTATTGATTCTTGGCATCAGCCATATATGCAAGCAGATTTTTCATGAATTTGTGCCCAATATTTGGATACCAGATGTAGTATGAACTCTAATTGGTCTTAGTAATAAAAACCCAGAGTCAGATATCAAGGTGAAAGAGAAGTAGAGAAGCACTAGAAAGACTTTTCCTCTCTAGGAATCCACAGACTGAAAGGGCCTAGCTCCTGTCTCCACCCAGCATTATCACTTCCCCTTGCTGCCTAGCTGTATCAGTTCCTGTTTCCTCCTCCAAAGTGATATAATTAAAGGTATGTGCCTCCAAAGTACTGGGATCAAAGGCATGAATTCTAAGTGCTGAGATTAAAGATGTGTCCTACCACTGCCTGGCCTCTTGTGACTAACTTGGAACTCTGATCACCTGGCAAACTTTATGTGTTACAAGGCAAACAAAATATCACCAAAGAAACTCAAAGTAATTCCACTAAAATTAGAAAAAAGACAAGGTTGTCCATCCTCTCCATACCTATTCAATATAGTACTTGTTTTACCTAGGGCAATAAGGCAACTAATAGAGATCAAGCTAATATAAATTGGAAAGGGAAGAAATAAAATTATCTTTATTTGCAGACATTAAAAAAAAGAAATTAAAGATGTTCCCAGAAGATGAAAGATCTTTCATGCTCAAGGATTGATAGGGTTAATATAATAAAAATGGCCATCTCAAAATCAATGTACATATTAAATGTCATCCTATTTTGTAGATGAATTTCTAAATGGTCTTACTAAATAAAAAAAAAACATGGAGCCAAATATAGGGGTGAAAGCCTTAGAGAGTTCAGGATAACAACCAGCCAACCTTATCTCAACAACTCTGCAGCTTCTTAAATGCGAGCTACTTCCTGTCTACACCTGACTATATGTATGCCTTGCTGTTCTGCCATTTGATTTGCTCTCTTCATTCAGCTACATCACTTCCTCTTCCTACACAGATCTGTCACTTCCTGTCTGTCTGTACAGACCTCCAGACCTCTAGGGTTAACTAGCTTTGAAATTTATGGCATGTGCCACCATACCTGGCTCTGTTTCCAGGGTGGCTTTGAACACACAGAGATCCTGCCTGCCAAGTGATAGGATTAAAGGCAGGTGCTACCATTGCCTGGCTTTCTTTGTTTGCTTAAAATGGCTTGCTCTTTCCTCTGATCTCCAAGCAAACTTTATTTATTAAAGTACAAATAAAATATCACCCTACTATTTAAAATTTGAACACAAGTCTTCACTGGTCCTGAAAGGAAAATTTTCAGCTTCATGTCCAATGAGATCCATGCATATCATCTTGCACAATACTTAACACCAAATGAATCAAATATCTCAACATTAAGCAGATACACTGAACCTGATCAAAGAGAACTTGGGGAATAGCCTTAAAACATTCACACTGAAAAGACTTTCTAATAAAATATTGTTAGCACAAGCACTAAGATCAACAATTAATAAATAAGACAACATTAAACTGAAAAGCTTCTGCACTTCAAATCACACCATCATTTGTAAAAAGTGACAGACTACAGTGTGGGAATGTTTTTATATTTATTTATTTATTTATTTATCTATCTATCTATCTATTTATTTATTTTTACCAATTAATCTTTTGATAGAGGGGTAATATCCAAAACATTAAAAGAATTTTAAAAATGTATACAAGAAACAAACCAATTTTAATGATGGTGTAGAGCTATAAACAGAATTCTCAAAAGAGGAATATCAATGAATTAAAAGCACTTAGAGTCCTCTTGGGATTTCTGCCTTCCATGTTAGCATGTCTATTCATGTTGTTCTTGTTCAAGTCATATTTAGGCATCCATGTTGGTGAGACTTCATTGATGTAGCTTTCATTCTAACATGGAAGACAGAAAGCCCAAGAGGATTCAACTCTACACAAAGAACTACAGGTAGCTAAGGGATACTAAGAGTGAAATAAATAGTCTTCCCCAGGAAAGGGCACACCAATTAGTTATCCAATACTAAACAGCCCAGAAAATAGACATACAAGTAACATACAAATTGTACTATGTATTTTAGAACACACACACACACACACACACACACACACACACACACACACACATGACCACTACCACTGCCACCACTACCACCAAAAACAAAAATTAAAGATAAAGCAACCACCAGTTTGAAAGAAAGCATGGAAGAAGCAGGTCAGAAGTTAGAGGGAGATAAGGGAATAGAAAAACAATGTAATTATATTATAAACTCAAAAAATAAAAAAATGGTTTTGTTTAAAAAAAAAAAACACTTAAAGAAACGTTCAGCAAACTTAGCCTTGAGGGAAATGCAAATCAAAACTACTTTGAAATTTCATCTTAGCCTGCCAGACTTACTAAGATTATTAAAATTAATGACAGATCATGTTCCAATGATATGGAGCAAAGAGAACACTGAAACATTGCTGGTGAAAGTGTAAACATTACAGCCAGTATGGAAATCAGTGTGATGGTTACTGAGGAAGATGGGAATTGATATACATCAAAATCCAGCTCTACCATTTTTGATATATGTCTAAAGGACCCTTCATCATATCACAAAGAGACTTGTTCACACATGTTCATCGCTGCTCTATCCACATTAGCCAGAACCTAGGAAGAACTTAGATGTTTTTCAACAGAAGATTTGATAAAGAAAATGCTGCATATTTATACAAGGCAATATTATCATATGTTAACAAATGAAATATGAAGCTCTAAGGAAAATGGATGGTATGGGAAATGGAAAACAAAACAAAACAAAAAAATTCTTGGTGAGGTAGCCCTGACCTAGAATGACAAATATGGTATGTATTTTGCTTATATGTGGATATTACCTCTTAGATCAATAATAACCAAGAAACAATACACAGAACCACAGAAGATAAGAAGAGAGAAAGTGACTTAGCGTGGACAGATGAATTTACCTGTGAAAGGAATTTAGAATAGCCATGGATGAACAAGTAGGGGAGGGGAGTTCGGATGGGAGGATCAAATGGTGAGGGGGAGAGAAGTGAGGGACAAGAGAGGGAATACAGGGTGAGACAGCTAATATTAAGAAACTTTTGAGGGGTAGTATGGAAACTTAATGTATTCAAACCTTCCTAAAATAACTACATGTATGAAGGTCATCTAAATGAAGTCACCACATAACAATGGAGATGTAACTCCAAATGGACATTTCATGTCACCAATTAAAGCTTCCAATGCCTGGAATGTGTTACATCTAATTGAGTTTTTAGCTAAATGGCTGCCACAGGAATCTCCAAACAAACCAAGCTGTTGCCAAGGCTATAGATTGCTATCTGCAAAGTGTATGAGGCCTTATTACTGAAGACTACACACACACACACACACACACACACACACACACACACACGTAGATGTAACCAACCGTCTTATTAAATGAGAAACACTGAACCAATGTAAAAGAGAAAGCCGAGAGGTCAGAGCTGAGAGCTAAAATCTCACCCTTCCTCCTGCAAGCTCCTAGCTTCCTGAAAGAGACCTATTTGCTGTCTGTCCGTCTTTTCGTGGTCTTTTGTTCTGCCTTCTCATTGATTGTAAACCTAAACATGTGACTGCCTCGTCACTATCTGTATGTACAGTCCCCCAGGTCTTAAAGGTCTCCAATGCTGGCTGTATCCCTGAAAACACAGAGATCTATGGGATTAAAGGCGTGTGCCACCACCGCCACACTCTGTCTATGGCTCTAATAGCTCTGAACCCCGGGCAACTTTATTTATTAACATACAATTAAAATCACATTTCAGTACAATTAGAATACCACAACATTTCCCTTTTCTATTTTAATAAAAAGAAAAAAAAGCAAAAGGTTATAACTAACAAAAGAAAAACTATATACAAAAGTACAATAACTATATACAATATATACAAGTAACAAATACCTAAACGATGTCTAGTCCATTTGTATTTGACAAATCAGAGAAAATAATTTCCTTATCTATCCTATTTTGGTAAGTCCAAAATGTGTCTAATTCACTTTCTATCCTAATTAATTTTCAACTATAACTAACTAATCTTCAACCATAACTAACTAATTTTCAACTCCCTCAGAGACCCAAGAAGGAAATAATATTAGCTAACAAAAATAAAAACAGGAAGTGCATGCAAGCAACTTCCAAAAAATTTGTGAGTTGACAGAAACAGCCAGCTGCCTGGACAGTCATCTGAGGTTTCCATAGTGTTGGGGCATCATCTTCAGTCTATAGGCTTAGCGTATCTGACAGACTCATTTGTGATGTAGGATGTACACAAGGTCAACAGTTCAACCTCACATTGGGTGAGAGCAGTCCATGTACCAGAAACACCTGAATTCCACTAGTGTCCTGTCATGATTCAGGATTTTAAATTCTGGAAATTGTTGACAGTTTTTGAACTGTCCATTCTTCTTGGCTGTGTATATATGGCTTCATCTCAGCATCCCCTTCTTCTCCACATCCCTCTATTAAATGCTAGTCTACTATTGAGAGGTGTGAGCTTTCAGCTGCTGTTCCATTGCACAACAGAAGCCATCGGCCCTCTGCCTGTTAAGCTGCCTTTGAAGAAAAGGGCACTGTACCTTTTCCAGATTGCGAAGGCCACTTCAGGGATGGGGCCATATTGTCTGGCCTCAGAAGATGCCTTTTGATAAAGCCATAACCACACTTGTTTTGGCAAGAATCAGTAGTCCTTTGTTTCATGTTCTGTCTGTCCATTTTGTCCTGTTGATTCGAGGATACTTTGTTGTCCAGTGGCTAACTTTTGCCACAATGAAAATTAACTCCATATGCAGTTTCTTCAATGCCCATATTTTTTCTGAAGTAGGTTGGTACTGCCAGGAGCCGACATGTCTCAAAAAAGAAAAATTTTCTAAGTTATTAAAACATTTTAAATGCCATATTCTGTAGATCTCTGAAGGGTTTGAAGATGACTTGTCTTAAACATCTCTGCTCAATTTTTAAAACATATCTCATATGACTACAAGTTCTATTGTAATGTCCAACTACTAACTTTCATTTCTTTATATCCTAATAGTTGGCAATAATAACATTCAAGGATCAGAAAATTGCATTACATTGTTAAATAAATGGTATGAATACAATTAGAAATATACATATAGCATTTTCTAACAGTATCAGTTTCAAATTTGTATACAATATAAAACAATCGAATCCAATGTAAGGTATTTAAGACTGGTAATTGTCTTTTTCTTTTCTTCCTTCCTTCCTTTTTTTTTTAAAAAACAAGAACCTTAAATCTAATCTCCTTTGCTTAGCCTTTTTCCTAACCCTTGACAACAACTTGTAACCAACCCCCCTAAACAATGAAAATTATCCCAGATGCAAAACCCATTAAAAAGACCAAAAAAACACCTGCCCCACACCACCTCTTTGGGAATGTGAGCGTCGTATTCTTAAAATTGCTTCCTGCTGGGTATGGGCGAAGTTTTCTTTATCCTGAAAGAAAAATTTTTAGGTTAATTGTCAAATTCTAGGAAAGGTAACTATATCCTTCACACACACACACACACACACACACACACACACACACACACACACAAACTTATTTTCATTGTGAAGTCATGCTTGTTCATATCTAGAGCTTTTACCCCTAAGTGTTGGTGTTCTTGATATAGGATGGTGTTCTTCATGCCTCCAAAGTTTAAAAGTAAATAACAGTCCTGCTACAAATCCTTCAATATAAAATAGTGTCCTACCTTCAAATTATGCTAGTGCAACAGCTTGTGGGACTAGACAGTATGTGACTTGACTTAAGATGTACTCCATGATATGGAATCCATACACAGCTCTGGTTGGGTGACTAAGAATCTGAGACTAGAACTAAGCCCATAGACCTAGGGGAAAACTAAAATATTGTTTTACTAAAGGAATGTGTCAATAACATGATTCCTAATGCCATTCTTCTGTATTCAGAGAACAGTGCCTTGCTCAGCCATCATCAGAGAAACTTCCTGTTAAAGCAGATGCTAATAAATCCAGACAACAACAGACAAATTTCAGAGAGTGAGAAACTTTGAAACACTCATCCTGAAACAGGATGTCTTCATCATATCCCCCCCCCTCAGGGGTCAGGGAACCCTGAATAAAAGAGGCTGAAAGAGTTTAAGAGTAAGAAAGGATATAGTACAATAGAAATCATGGCCTTCTAATCACAACAGCACAGACATACATGAAAATACAAAAACTATTACAGTATACAAAGGTCCGATATGCGTCTGGACCAGATGAAGACCTTGACCTGAAAGAAGAGGTGGGCACAGTCTCCTATTGTTATCTCAGTACCTATCTCCAGTTGATTACCACTTGCAAATTTAAATTTAGTTTTTCTCTAATGGTGCTACACTGGGGAAACAAACTACTCTTGAGGTTAGGCCACATGTGCACCAGGAAATATCCTAACAGAAAATGAAGTCAACCTCTGAAGTTCCTTGTCTTATAATGTCTTCTCAGGTTCTTTTCTTTCTTTCATTTTAATTATATGATTTTTTCAACTTTTTCTTTAATTTTATTTTTTCTTGTTTTTTTACCCTACATGATCTTTGAATACACACTATGACTTCCAGTTTTGTGTTTATATGAGCACAAGTGGATCTCAGCCTCTATCTCTTTCTTGTCCTTTTCTTGGATCTCTTTCCTTATATTTTGTTGTATTCTGGGATGTTATTTTTGTTTTATTATATTAATTATATATTATATTATATTAATTATATTATATTATATTATATTATTATTATATTATATTATATTTATTATATTATATTATATTATTATGTTATTATATTATAATGATCCCTTAAAGCCTGTTTGTTTTCTAATCAGAGACAGGGGTGGATCAAATTTGGAGGAGAGGCTGGAGCATAGTCTAAGGGGTAGAGGAAATGGAAACCATTACCAGCACTCATTAAATGAAAATAAAATCTTCAGTAAAGTGGGAAAATCATAGATTTTTCAGGTTTACACTCATTGCTTGTAGATTCAAATGATAGCCCTTGGTTATGTCCATTTAATGCACATATGTGCCTTCATTTGTGAGCAATGTCATATATACAATTTCTTCTAGGATAAGTCTCTGATCAGACTTCCTATCAATGCAAGGCGATATTTGTAATTTTTCTTGGCATATTCCGTACCATGATTTCTAGTTATTTTTTATCTCGTTATACCAAGATTGCGGTGATTTCTAGTGTGAATTATAATGTTTTATTTTTCTTTCACTGACACTTCATTAGATATCCCTAAAGTCCTGACTGATTTTGCCCTGCTTAGTGTTGGAAATGGGTCAATATTAGGCACTGGAAACTAATAAGTGACTTCCCTTGGTGTAAAGGAATCTGGAGAAAATGAATCAAATGAGACAAAACACAAGAAAGCTTGACGTTCCTTGAACAATCCTCCCAACTCAGTCTGCAGGGATCATGAAAAATAACAGGCTCCCCAACCACTTTTTCCCTTTGGAGAAACGGACATTCATTGGTGTTAATTAGCAAATGGAAAAACGGATGTTCCATCAGAAGTCCTTGGCTCCCAAAGCTAGTGCAATAATTGCAACTTCAAGTGAGAAATTTGTAGTTCTGAAGGGAGGTGAGGTCATGGAGTTATGATCCTTTATTTCAGGCTTGAGCTGCCTCCTATTTCCACATTGCTGGCTGTTATATCAAGAGCTGCACTCAGAATTGATGGTTTGCAGAGGGAATGAGTCAGGTGATCATTTGTACTTGAGTCTGGAAAGAAGAGCAAGCAGAGAAGGGAGATCTGGTAAGTGTTCATGTCTGGAAAAATTATTCTGTGTAAGGGGAATTGCTGTGGGATGTCTTTCTGTATGCTAAGAATATGTGTGGCTCCCTTTGGATAATAAATAAGGTTGTTTTGTCTTATGCCAAGAAAGATTACAGCAAGGTGGGAAATACAAGCAGAGATACAGAGAGAAAAATGGCAGAATTGGAAGACACTCCAGCCCATTGCTGAAGGAGTGATAAGATGCCAACACACCTGTAATGCCACGACCATGTGCCAACATGTATATGAATAGGAATGTGTCAATTTAAGATGAAAGAGCTAGCTAGCAGGAAGCTGAAGCCATAGGTTACACAGTTTGCAATTAATATAAGCCTCTGTATAAATATTTTAAGTAGCTGTAGGACCACAGGTGGGTGAGACTGGTCCCTACTATGGGACCAGGTGGGACACAGAGAAATGTCTGTCTACAGGTATGCTTCACACTCATCTGGGAGAAGATGATTTCCTGTATGTTCACTCTTCTTCCCTTGCTATTTGTTCTAAACACTGAATGAGCATTTAGGTTCTTATACCTTTTTCTCATATACCTTTTTCTCAAACATGGTGCATTCCACTCCTAGTCATTGTCTTTCAAGGCATTGGCAGCTCAATTTGGAGATTTTTTTTGTGACTTTGAATATTTTTTTTCTTTCCTGACAGATCTGCCATGTGAAAACAACATCCTCAGCCAGTATGCTTAGCCCCTCCATATATCAAGTCCTCCAGGTGGGTAGACCTGAAGATTTGGCCCAGTGTATTTATTTTTAAACTGTTCTTTCTATGGTTTATATATTCTCAAAAATGTCTTTCTCTGTATATGACTTCCTTATCTAAAATAACAACTAAAACATCTTAAAATGGAACAAATATTCAGAATAGTTTTCCAATGCGTGTCATGATGAAGTTTCAATATTCATCAAGCTAATATTAATGAGTGTTTTGGCTTGAACTTGTAGTTCTATGACTTTCATCTTGCAGAGAAGACACTTCACATCAATCATATTCAAGCAACCCTTGCAACAAACTCACTTTCTGCTTTTGTGAAAAGTTATTAGATTTTTTTTTCTACAAAAGAAAGAGAATACACAATGCCCAGGGCACTGGAACTCATAAGTAAAAATCATTTTAGTGTGCCACACATATATCAAAAAAATGAAGTTGAGCTGAATATAGTAATCCTAGGAGTGCATAGGTCAAGGAAAGAGCTGCAGGAAGTTCCAGAACAGCCTAAATTATAATGTGAAACCCTTTCTTAACTTTTAAACTTTATGAAATAAAAATAATACGGTGACAAAACTATATTTGTTACACTTCTACGTCATTACACCAGTCATAGAATCCTGTTGGGTTCTTGGTAGGATAGGGCTATGGGGACATGGGTTCATATTTGTGTTAAACTGTAAGAGGCTGGATCCCTGCTGACCTGCTTTGAGATTTGCCTCAAATGATATTTGTCATATGAACTCTTACAATTCTTGTATATTTGGCCTTTATAATGTATTTTTTATTTATTTATACTGGTAGAGAAGACAACACTGTGAATATCATCAGAGGCAATATATTCCTTTTTGTTTGTTTTGATTCAGGGTCTCACTATGTACTTCTGCCAGTCCTGGAATTCACTACGTAGACTAGGCTAACCTTGAACTCACAGTGTCCTGCCCATCTCTACCTCCTTGGTGCAAGGATTAAACAAATGTGACACCATGCCTAATTAATGCAGTGTTCTCTTAAAGAATGCATTAGGAGGCCCTTGGTTAGAAACCATTTCTTGTATATAGATTTAAAAATTTGTCTTTGAAGACATTCCCACAGGAGTGAAACTGTGAACAAGCAGGTGTACATCTACTCCAGTAAAATATATGAGTCAAGGAGAATACTATTGACAGTTTGTCACATGCTAATTTTACTTTACATTTCTGTTACTGCATTAAGACATCTGACAGTGGATCTAATTAGAATACTGAACATCCTTCCCCTTTTTATTCCACATTGAATATGGTTGGTTGTACATTTTGTATCAGTTAACTAAACAGAATACATATTATTTTTTCTCTCTTCCCTACCCTAGCACCTGCTGAATAATTTGTGTGTGTGTGTGTGTGTGTGTGTGTGTGTGTGTGTGTGTGTGTGTGTGTAATTTAATGTGCTGTGTTTCTTAATGTTATCTAGCTCATCACTTGAACTTCATGACTGGAGTGTTTTATGCTGTACTATAAACATTTTTCTCTTATGAGAATAGAGAAATATTCACTTTGTTGAGGTAAACTGTACGTTGTCTAAGCTTAAAGTTTGGATGTGGACAGAATGGAAGTCTTTCCCTTTGAAGCTGCAGATTGAAGTCTCTTTTCTAATAATATAATGTATAAAGTAAAATTCATTCTGGAAAGTAGAGGTGAGCATTCTTCCCACTTGACTCAACTGGTGATTGCTTCTTCATTGAAATATGGTCTTATTTTTAATGCTGAAGATTTTAGGAAATGCAAACATGTACTGGAAATTCACTCCAAAAATATGAGCAGTTATATACTTCAATAATTTCACTGAAAATAATGACTGATGACCAAGTATTTTTTTGAGACAGTATTGTTAACTTACACATTCTGCCTTTGCAATCTTGAATTCAAGTATTTGTCCTCCACAGGCATAACAGGTCAGAAAATTTCATGATTTGCATGATTTAGATGATTTGGCTCAGGGACACAATTATTGTCATAACTTAAAACAAAAATTGCCAAATGAACAAAATGGACTCCCGGAACATGGCAATAGGAATATTGCTCTCAATTCAGAGTACACTTGGAATTCTGGGAAACGTATTATTTCTTTACTACTATTTAGTCATTTATTACAATGAGCACACACTAAAGACTGTAGACTTAATTCTTACACATATCTTCACAGCCAACTCCTTGATCATTCTCTCTACAGGAGTGCCCCAGGTAATGAGAGCTTTTGGGTGGAAACTGTTCTTCAATGATGTTGTATGTCAATTTATTTTATATGTTCTCAGACTGGGCAGGAGTATGTCCATCAGTACCACCTGCCTCTTGAGTGTCTTCCAGGCCATCACCATCAGCCCTATTGACTTCTACTGTAAAGGTCTTAAAATCAAAGTACCAAAATATGTTCGCCTCTCCATTTCCCTCTTTTGGATCCTGTACATGGTAGCAAATATGGTTTTCCCCATGTACATGTCTACCAAAAGGAATAGCAAAAATAAGACACAAAAGAGAGATTTTGAATTTTGCCCCTCTCTAGGTCGTGACAAAATAGTAGATTCTCTGTACACAGCATTTTGGGTGTTCCCTGAAGTCTTATTTTCTATGCTTATTGTATGTTCTAGCATATCCATGATTGTCATACTTTATGGACATAAGAAGAGGGTTCAACACATCCTCAGCACTCATGCCTCCCCCAGAACCTCTCCTGAATCCAGAGCCACACAGACCATCCTGGTCTTGGTTTGCACCTTTCTAGCTTTTTATACCCTCTCGACCATTTTACAAGGTTACATTGCTCTTTCTCACAATCCAAACTGGTGGCTAATGAATATCACAGCCATCATTTCTATGTGTTTTCCTACTTTAAGCCCCTTTGTGACAAGTCATAGTTCTACTATTTCCAGATTTTTATTTTTCTGGATGCTGAATATAAAAATAAAATAATCTTATCATAATTATGTAAATTGTATCATTGTAATGTTTTATATAGAAGTGTTTAGATGCATATGTCCTTCCAAATATCAGTCTAATAATTTATGATACTTGTTATTTTAACAGTAGCATCATTTCAAAGAATAATAGTATATTCTTTATTATAGCTTACAGCCAGGCTAGCCACAGGTTCTCAACCCCATTAATTATTGTAGTTCTGGACTCCTCATTGAGTGGCCTCATATCCTATCATAATGAGGTTGGTTATTTTTGACATATTTCTTTCACAGTTTTCACTGTTGTGTAAATAAGCCTATCTTGCCAGGTCTCTCTCTCTCTCTCTCTCTCTCTCTCTCTCTCTCTCTCTCTCTCTCTCTCTCTCTCTCTCGGTTCTCATAGTTGATTGTAGGGTAACATTGATTACTCTATTCCTCCTGTAGAGAGCATTACACCTTGTAGCAGTAGGAAAGCCAATCAGTAGAGATGAAACTTCCAAGTCAGTATCTACTGGATTCCATATTTTATGACTCAAGAATTTTGCAGTTATAGATTTGAACTTTCAGTTACTGTGTGGAAGCACACACAAGACTTGTGCAAGTAAAAAAAAATATAGCAGCAGTATGGACAGGGAGGAGATAGACATTAATTCCAGTCACTACATCCTGTGGAATTGGCATTTGATAGCTGTTAGGAGGAGAGTGTCAGATTGTTTAAACAGTGTTGCTGCCCTGTAGGTTTAGCACATTTAAAGATAGATCTTACATGTAATAATGCTTTGTAGGACATAGATTGTATATGGTAGTTTTATAAATAAAACAACTTGAAATTAAGTGGATGGGTGGGTAGGAATGGAATCTGAGAGAATTTTGGGGAGAGAAGTTGAATATGATTAAAATACTTTAAATGAAAATCTCAATGAGTTGACAAGAATATTAAAATTTGTGGTGGAAGCCACATTTTTAAGGTGTACTCCAGGGCTTTGTGTTTTCCTCTGGTACTTAAGAGCAAAGCAGGGCTGAATGCACCATAATGTTCTACCCTGTGTGAACATACCTTGTTTGCTGGAAACTTAAGTATTTTTCATTAAGACTGAGTAAATGGGTTAGACCTCAATTTCTTTTTTTTTAAAACATAATGATTTTATTAATTCTTTGGGAATTTCACATCATGTACCATAATCCCACTCATATCTGATTCTTTTCAGGTCTGCCATCCCACTTTATTGCCTCCTCCACCAAAACAAACAAGCAGTTAAATAAATAAAACACTTTGCTCTCTCCTCTACTCTGCATCTCTGTCACATATGTATTTCTTTTATCATTCTTGGGAGTTGTAGTGTGTCCTGCAGTATGCCTTTTTACTCAAACAGCTTTATTTGTAAATATTCATTATAATGAGATATTGGGCTAGTTCAAGGCCTCTGATTTCTGGTATACTATTAATAATGGACCCTCACCAAAACTGCTCTATGATATCCTGCTGTAGTCCTTAGTCATGGAGAGCCTGGGGCTATGATTCTGCAGGACTGGTCACTTCATTCACTCCAAAAGGTCGTAAATGCAGTAGATGTTGTAGTGGGCCAAATCAAAGCCCTGGATGTTGGCCTGGGTGGTAGCTCAGTTAGTCAGTCTGAACCTACACTGGGTCCAATCGATCAGATGAAGGTTTAGGTCAGCTCTCTCATGACCACATAATCTGGGTCAGCTCTCTTGTGCACACAGTATGGTGTGGGGCCAGTGCTACCATGTGTGATGACAGTTCTCCTATTGTAGCAGGTGGCAAGTGAAGAGAATTTTTTCCATGACCATGAAGAATAGGAGCCTGTTCTCTGCATAGAGGCAGCTCTCCTTTGATGCACCTGCAGAGGAGGGGGGCAGCTATCTGTTGCCCAGGCCACTAGAGCCAACTCTGTCATGGCCTGATGGTAACACAGCCTGTAGACATCAACAGAGACCCCAGTTGCAGTAGAACCCTGGACGCAGATATGGCCCTCAGCTGCAGTATGGCTCCAGATATCACCATGGCCCTGGTGGCAGTGTTGCTGTTTGACAACAATGTGGTTTCAGATGATGGTCCAGTGTCCAGACATCTGATAATCTGGTAGTCTCACAGACACACATATGGCCCTTGGTGGAACAGGACCTGGCATTACATTGTCCCAGGTGACAGAGTAAGCCACACATATCAGACTGTTCCTTCCCTTTGTTTTCAGTCATGCTTCTCTCCACAACACATGAACTGCTCTGCTTCTCTTTCCCTCCCACTTTTCCACCACATACCTGTTCATCTTAGAGGTATGCCCCTACCCAGGCCTCAGGGCACTTGGTGGGCCTGTGGCTGGTTTCATCTGTCCCAGATTTCAGATCTTAAGGAGACAAAGGAACCAAGTTACCAAGAAGATAAAGATGAAAGTACTGAAATCTATGAAGATACTAGGTGCAGAAAATACAGAAGCAAAAGGGATAATGTCCACACATATACTGTATTCAGAAAGAGAGTACAGAAGAAACAGATCCCAGGCAGATGACACTCTCCAGTATGCTTGATGTAGAAATATTAGACATTAGATATTGTTTCAGAAGTTTATATTATTGAAAGATCTTCATAGTAAACAATATTTAGTGTTTAGTTTCCTTTAAATTAGCTGAATAACCTGACCCTTTGATTAACATCTGTTAACCACTGCCTTGTGCTCTACTATCCTGAGGAACTGTAGACCAAACAGTACTCTCCTATGTATGAACGATTGTCATCTAGGCTTCTTGAAACTTTGAGAATTTCACAGGTACCTTGCGAATCCTAACTCCATTGATCCTGGGAAGCCACAACATTCCCTTTTAGGAAGTCCCTCTCTATCTATAGCTGCTCCAGTCTACAGCCAAACATTCTCAGTAATCATGGTACAGTTCAACCAATACACTGTGCCTTGGTTGTTTGGCTGTATAATATCTGTCTTCTAAGTTGTAAAAGAGATAAAAAAAAAATACCCGTTCTCATCATTTATGTCAAAATCCATAGTGACAAATAGGAGCATGTATCCATTGAAGGCTTGTGATTAGTTCTCATGTGAGTTTTGTGATTGAGTCACAAAAATACAATAGTAGTGAATTGGGAGCCATGAACATGCCTGACTGGTAGTAATAGAACTACAAACTTTATATTACAGGTAATCTTTCTTTTTTTTCCTCCTCAAGATTTTTTTATTAAGAAAATTTTGCATTCATTTTTTCATACCAATCAAAGATCTCCCTCTTCCCTCCTCCCAGACCCCCAGCCTCTCCCTCCCAACCCATCTCCCCACTACCCCCAAAGGAAGGCAAGGTCTCCCATGGGGAGGCACATCAAGTAGAGGCAAGTCCAAGCCCTTCCCCTCACCTCAAGGCTGCACAAGGTGTCCCATCATAAGTAGTGGGCTCCAAAAAGCCCACTCATGCACCAGGGATGGATTCTGATCCTACCACCAGGGGGGCCCTCAAGCAGATCAAGCTATACAATTGTTTCACCATGCAGAGGGTCTAGTCCAGTCTCATGCAGGCTCCACAGCCATTGATCCAACTTTCATGAGTTCCCACTAGTTTGGTTTGGTCATCTCTGCAGTTTTTCCCATCATGATCCTGATGCACTTGCTCATAGAACCCCTCCTCTCTCTTTGGCTGGACTCCTGGAGCTCTGCCTGGTGCTTAGCTATGGAACTCTGCATCTGCTTCCATCAGTCATTGGAGATAAGCTCTGTGATGATAGTTAGGGTATACACCAATCTGATCACTTGGGTAAGCCAGTCCAGTTGAGGAATCTTCTCCACTATTACTAGTAGTCCAAACTGGGGTCATCCTTGGGACTTCCTGGCAACTTCCCTAGCACTGAGTTTCTCTCTATCCCCATGATGTCTACCTCTATCATGGTATCAATATTACTACTTTCCCACTCCATCCCTGTTCCAGCTCTACCATCCCATTCCCTTATGTTCTGATCCCTTATCCCCTAACCTCCATTGCCCACACCTCATCCCCAGTTTACTCATAAAGATCTCATCTATTTCCCCTTCCCAGGAAAATCCATGGGTCCCTCTTTGGGTCTTCCTTGTTAATTAGCTTCTCTGGAGTTGTGAATTGTTGTCTTGCTATCCTTTGCTTTACATCTATTACCCACTGTAGATGTAACTGTAGATGTAGATGTCTTGTTAAATAAAAAACACAGAGCCAAATACAGAGTTAAAAGCCATGAGGTCAGAGCAATAGATAAGAGCTGAGATTAAAAACCTTACCCTTCACTGCCACTGCTATAATACCTCTCCGCAAGAGACCTACTTCCTGTGTGTTTGTCCTTTTTATTGACTTTCTATTCTGCCTTATCATTGGTTGTAAACCCAACTACATTACCTCCTCTTCACTGCCCGTCTATACAGACCTCCAGGTCTTCTATGGTTGGTACTGAGATTAAAGGCATGTATCTCCATGCTGGTGGTATCTTTGAATACACAGAGATCTACCTGTCATGTGATGAGGATTAAGGGCGTGTGCTACCTCTGCCAGACTTTTGCTATGGCTTGCTATTAGCTCTGACCCTAGGCAACTTTATTTATTAACATACAAATAAAATCACATTTCAGTACAAATAAAATATCACCATAATCCACTTATGTGTGGGTACTGTGGTGATATTTTATTTTGCTAAAATGTGGTGATATTTTATTTGTATGTTAATAAATAAGGTTTGCCTAGAGATCAGAGGAAATAGCAAGCTATAAACACAAAAGTCAGGCAGTGGTAGCACAACCCCTTAATCCAATCACTTGGCAGGCAGTCTCTAGATGTTCAAGGTCACACCAGGGAACAGAGCCAAGAGTGGTGACACATGCCTTTAATCCCAGTACCAACCATAGAGACCTGGAGGTCTGTATAGATAGGCAATAACAAGGAACTGAGGGAGGTGGCCTAAGAGCCAATGAATGGGCAGAATAGCAAGGTAATCAAAGCCTGGGTAAACAGGAAGTCATGGCATTTTGGAAGCTATAGAGCTGGTGAGGTAAGGTGGTTGATGGCTCTCACTATTTCCCTGATCTCTAAGGCCTTCACCCCTGTATCTGGCTCCATAGTCTTTATTTAATAAGTCCACTTAGAAATGCATCTACATTTGGTGTCCAGCTTGTGGGGCAGGAATTCACAAAAAAGCCACTTGCCCATGCAGTCCCCAGCCCAGGTGCAAGCTGCATGCAGACGGTTGAGGTGGCACACAATGGTAGGATTTACTAAAGGAGGCAGACATAGGAGGATCCCGATTTTGAGGCCAGCCTGGGAGGCTCAGTCCATTTATCATTTGTATATAAGAGAGCTATTGATTTTTTTTTAGTTAATCTTGTATCCTGCCACATTACTGAAGACATTTATCTGCTGTAAGAGTTCCCAGGTGGAATTTCAGGAGTTGCTTATGTATACTATCATATCATCTGCAAATAGTGAAGATTTGACTTCTTCCTTTCCAATTTGTATCACATTGATCTCCTCTTGATGTCTTATTGCTCTGGCTAGAACTTCAAGTACTATATTGAATAAATATAGGGAGAGCAGACAGCCTTGTCTTGTTCCTGATTTAAGTGGAATCACTTTGAGTTTCTCTCCATTTAATTTGATGTTGGCTGCTGGTTTGCTCTAAATTGCCTTTATTATGCCCCAGCCAGCAGGGCTTCAATGGGTTCTCAACCACCCTACGGACAGAATGATAGGGACAGGAGAAACAAAGGAAATACACCAAGACAATATTCTGATCAAGGTGCAACTTTATTTTTCTCCAGGAGGGTTTATATAGTTCCTGCAGGGTGTGTGTGGGGGGGGACAAGAAGCTGTTATCTGCACAGGGTGGGGCAAGCTAACAAGATGTTTATGTAGGATGTTTACAGAGTGAAAGGGTCAAGGGCTCTGACTCAGTGTCCTGTTGCTAGGCAACCTGACTGTAAGATGATCTAGTTCCCTGTCTTATGGGGTCTGTATTTTTCCACTAATTAGAGATTCTGTCCTTGTCCCTGACATCTCCCACTTCTTAGTAATAAATCTAAGGGCCAACATAAACCAGGTTTGAATGGTCTAAAAGGAGGGCTCTGAAAGAGGCTTTGCATGGCAGATTACAGAGGCCCTATCCCTCTAAAGGTTGTGAAAAAAAAGGGTCCGAGAGGGAATGTCTCTCCTGACTCAAGCACCACGGGCATCTCCATAGTGCAGGAATCAATGGACCGTGCAGTTTTTTGAGGGAGCGGAAATGGGTAAGCGCAAGGCTGCTATTGCACAACCACTATGCAACAGGGCATATAATCCAGGCTCTCAGGATTTTGGGGTACCATGGTCTCCAGCCTGTGCAGTCCCAGCTGAACTCCTATCATGCCTTGAGCAAGCTTTCTTCCCACACACAGGTGCATCCTTCCCCGAGAGAAGGGGTCCTTGTGGGGAAATTTCAACCCTGGAGTCCTGCATATCCAGGCAGTGGTAATGAACCTGGATCTGCCTGGCCAGCAGGTCTGTTATTTGGCTTTAGATGAACCGAGTGAGCCGGGAAAGTGTCCATGGCCCAAGGTCAAGGACCAGGAGCAGGCCTACAACAGGTCCTAGGAGGGAGGAGATCCTTGGTCGTTAGCCAACGGGAGGCAGAAAACCAATTTTAGAACCACCTAAGCTCTTGTTCTCCTTTTCTTTTTCTCTTTTACTATCCCTTTTCTAATCTTTACCTTACTGTCCCTGACTACCCCAGTGTGTTCTGTAAGGAAGCAACATTCCTCTTTGAGCCCAGTAAAAAGGCCACCCTGTTGTAGAAAGAGGAGATCCAGGTTTCTCCTGTTCTGTAAAACTACCTCAACTAGGGAGGAAAGGGATGACTTGAGGACAGAAATTCCCTGTTCAAATTGGGTGATATCCTCGTCTATGGACAATCGAAGTTCAGAGTAATGTTGGTTGGACAGGACCAGAGAGGCAATCCCTGTGCCTGTTCCCACTGCTCCAACCCCAAAAAGGACTGCTAAGGTGATGGCAGTAACAGGCTCCCATCAAGGCAGTCGTCTCAGCGCGGCTTCTCTTTCTAGAGATCTAGGAATTGATCTGAAGAATAATAGGTTAGTCTAGGTGGAAGGGACCTAAGTTCCCTGAGTGGCAACACAGCGACCTGATCCAGTGATCTGCAGGTGCACTGCATATGATGGGATCGGTGGGCTTCCTCTGCCATCAGTGTTATAGGATTTTTTTTAAAGAGTATCATTATAAGCAGAAGGTTAGAATCAACTGAGCAAGGAAGATTTGGGTCTATGGCACATACATGTGCCTAGTATAAGGCATCTTCTATCATTGTACCAATGAGGATGATGAGGGCTCCTGCCCTGACCATCCCTGCTCCTACTCCCGCTCCAACTGCTGTATCCACTGTTCCTTCATGGGTGCCCTCTCTCTGGTGCTACCCTGTTTGCTGTGCTACCTGCAAGCCACAGGCTGCGTCAAGCTGGCCCAACACAGCTATGACCACCTATGACAGCAAGGCCAGCAAGGCCGACAAGCCTTTCTGACACTTTGGATGAAAATTCAGCACTGCCCTTGGAAACATGACCCCTGCTGTCAGACTGGATTTGTGACAAGCAGTGTCCCTGCTCAGCCCTGAACGGGATTGACTATGGGACTTGTATACTTTGTGAAAGGTCTCAAACACAGTTTGCTATAAAGTTCCCACTGTCCCCAAACAGGAACTCTGAGCAGAGTGATAACAGAGCTAAAGGGCTGGTGGGGGTTGCTGTGGGTTAGGACAACAGCCTGGAGGGCTTGCCAGAGGGACAGCATTTGAAACAGAAGAAGTTTCCTCAGGAGAGGGGCTATCTCTCCTGGGGAAATCAGCTCTAACCAGGCATTCCAGCAACCATATGGGAGCAGAGTGTATCTCTTTTATGGCACCATTAACAGGATTTAGTCTTTCTGTGAGGATCAGTAATGGTGTTAATGCTGAATGTTCTCCCACCTTACATCATGAGAATCAGAAGGCTGCTGGCCTTCTCAGACTTTCCTTCTTTCTGTTGGCCTTTCTGACTCTCTCTTCATGATGGAGTTGGCAGGTGCCTAGGTGGAAAGGCCTTCCTCTCCATTCTCCATGGCCCCGCAAGCTTCCCTCCCTCCAGTGCCACCAAGACTTGACCTTCTACAACAGCAAGCATCTGGTCCTGCCAGCACTTCAGTCCTGGGAACTATTTCTAAGGCTGGTTCTGGCTCCTTTCATACAGACAAACCATTGCCAATACCTCCAACACTTCGAGATCTTCCACCACCACCCCCTCCAGACCGGCCTTACTCTGTTGTAGCAGAAACATGATCTCAGAGATGGCCCCTGTCTTGTACACCAGGCGATTGTCCATCTAGAGACAAACTGTCCCCTGTCCTGTCTAGCCGCCCAGGGCACTCATGGTTGCCTCGGCAAATCCTGAAAGTACCAGTAGTTACCCCAAGCCCTAGTGATCCTTGGAATGGAAGAGAACTGACCAATCGGCACTCACTTCCATTCTCATTGCCTTCACAAATGAAACGTAGAGGAGATGTTCCTAGACTTAGAAGCACATTTAGTCTGAATACTTCCATGACTATGAATAGCAGTCCAATAGCAGGTCCAGAGTGAGCACCCAAAAATCAAGCCTTCCTCATCTGCCAATGCCATTTATTCTCTGGCTGCCAGGCCTCTTCCTGTGTCAAAACTTCAAAATAGGTACCTTGTTACCTGTATTCTCTAGCCCAGTGATGGCCCTTGTTGCAGCGGGGGCATAGTGTGGAAGGCAGGGTTTGCATTTTCAAAGGCCAAGTATTTAACAAAGGTACTTTTATTTTTGTCTGGCCTGAACAGTCTCTGGGCTGCATCATTTAAGTGAGAGATAAAATCACTAAAAGGTTCATCAGGGCCCTGACGAATCTTGGCCAATGAGGTGGTAGCTGAACCCTTTTGGGGCAGGTGTTTCCAGGCCTGGACCCCAGCGTTTTGGATCTGGGCCAGGAGGCCGGGAAGGAATTTTGCCTGTGCTGCATTTGTATCATAAGCGGGAGTTGCCGAAGAGTTTCTTTAGAGTCCAGGTTTTTGAGGATGGCTGTTCAATATTTTTTTGAGAAACTTCTCAACCATTTTCTATAAATTCAGTTTTCCAGAGGACAAAGTCACCCCCAGAAGGAGCCGAGCATGCAGGCAAGGAAATACCAGTCATTAGGGGTCAACCAATATTCGCTCTGGTTGTCCACCAAGACTAATGTAAAAGGAGCCATAGGACCATACTGAGCACAGGCGGATTTCAGATTATCAAGAAGGCAGAAATTTAATTTGTGATAAGTCTGTCCTGGCTGGGGGTCCTCTGATGATGCTCTTCCTCCTCCTCCTCCTCCTCCCCCTCCTCATTTTGGTCTTCCAAACTGTAAGGAACACATGTAAGGCCTAGGGTGAACAACCCTGGTCAGGAGTGATAAGCAATAGAATGATGTAAGTAAACCACAAATGGAGTAGTGATAAGCTATAAGCTATGTGTGGAAGTAGGGATAAGACTAGAAACCTAGCCAGGAAAGAATATAAAAGATGAAGCCTCAGACCTGACCAACAGAGCTAGTCAGGCCCTTGTGCAAGATGACTCTCCTCTGCCAGAGATGTGAGATCCTGTCTCCAATGCAGACGTGGCTGACCTGAGGAAGGCTGACCCAAGATCCAGAGGAACAGACGTGGTGAGTCCGGACCTGTACACCCGGAGAGGTACTCCTGCTTCCATTTGGAAGACAGGATGAATATTGCTTGTAATCTTACTATGTGAATAAATGAGTGTTATACCAAGTCTGAATCAAGAGTGATTATTCCTCCCCGGTAACCAAGGTATGTGCTCGCTACACAAACCGTGCATGGGGTAGAATTTTCTGTAGATATCAATTAAGTCCATTTGAGTCATAACATCTGTTAGGTCCCTTATTTCTCTGTTAAGTTTCAATCTGGATGTTCTGTCTAATGGTGACAGTGGGGTGTTGAAGTCACCAAGTACTAATGTGTGGTTTGATGTGCAATTTAAGCTTTAGTAATGTTTCTTTTACATATGTGGGTACCCTTGTATTTGGGTCATAAATGTTCAGAATTGAAACTGTAGCAATAATGCCATGCTACCACTACCCATTCACCATATCTGAGCAAGGGGCTGTGGACCAAAAACAGAGACAAAAGACATCGAGTCATTTGCCACAGTAGAATGCCGAATGCTGTTTATTGAAAGAGTGAGGAAACCTTACATACAGTCTTACAGCACAATGGGAGAACCTCAGAGGTCAGAAGTTTGCTACTGAATGTTCTACATTCTTGCATCTAAGCTGTTAATGCCCAATATTCAGGATATACAAACAAGGAACTTCCCTTAAGCATTCAGGAGGGTGGATACTGGCAGGGAATTAGCATAGGGAGGACATCTGGTCAAGGTCGGCAAGCAGACAAACAGTTTACTCAAATATGAGGAGCCAGGGCCCTATATGAAACTTTATCTTGGTGGATCTTTCCTGTGATGAGTATGTAATGTCCTTCTCAATCTCTTTTGACTGATTTTAGTTTGAAATTTATTTTGTCAGATATTAGGATGGCTACACCAGCTTCTTAAATTCCTTTGATTGGAAAGTCTTTTCCCAGGCTTTTACTCTGAGGTAGTACCTGTCTTTGAAGTTGAGGTGTGTTTCTTGTATGCAGCAGAAGGATGGGTCCTGATTTCATATACATTCTGTTAGCCTGTGTCTTTTTATAGGTGAATTAAGTCCATTGATATTGAGTGATATTAACGACCAGTGATTGCTAATTCCAGTTATCATTTGGTGGTAGTGTGTATATATTTCTCTTCTTTGGGATTTACTGCTGTGTGGTTATCTATTGCCTGTGTTTTTGTGTGTGTATCTGACTTCCTGAGGTTGGAATTTTCCTTCTAGTGCTATTTCTAGAGCTGGATTTGTAAATAAGTATTGTTTAAATATGTTTTTTCTTCACTCTTTCTATGGTCATTGAAAGTTTTGCTGGGCATATTAGTCTAGGCTGGCATCCATGGTCTCTTAGTGTGTGCATCACATCTGTCTAGGACCTTCTGGCTTTCAAGGTCTCCATTGAGAATTTGGGTATTATTCTGATGTGTCTGCCTTTATAAGTCATTTGGCCTTTTTTCTTTGCTATTCTTAATCGTCTTTCTTTGTTCAGTATGTTTAGTATTTTAATTATTATTTGGTGAGGGGACTTTGTGGGGGGGTCAAGTCTATTTGGTATTATATAAGCTTCTTGTATCTTCAAAGATATTCCTTTTTTAAGTTGGGAATGTTTTCTTCCATAATTTTTTTTTATATATATTTTCTGTGCCATTAAGTTGGCATTCTTCTTCTTCTATCCGTATTATTCTCAGGTTTGGCCTTTTCATGGTGTCCCAGATTTCCTGGACATTTTGTGTTATGATTATTTTGGCTTTGGTGTTTTCTTTGACTGATGAATCTATTTCCTCTATTGTATAGTCTACACCAGAAATTCTCTTTTTAATCTTTTGTATTCTGTTGGTTATACTTGCATATGTGTTCATTTACTCATATTTTCTGTTCCTGGCATTTCCTCTGTTAGTGTTTTCTTCATTGTTTGTATTTCACTTTTCAGGTTTTAAACTGTTTCCTACATATGTTCAATTGCTTTTTCATGGTTTTCTTTAAGCTATTTATTGATTTCTTCCAATTTATTGTCTTTTCCTCAATTTCTTTATTGATTTCTTTCAATTTTTTGTTTGTCTTTTCCTCAATTTCTTTTTTTCCTTATATTTTATTTTTTAAAAAGATACATATAATACAGACTATATAACTGTTTCCTAAAGCAAAGTTACATTTACTTGAATCCCAGCCACTGGCAATAATTCCAGATCATTTGATCACAATAAACCTTTGTACAATATTTTGTCTATAACTCCAGCATCTCATAAGGAGTCCAATGTTTAATAGATTCTTAGCTCATTTTTTATCAGCAAATTGAACTGAATACCTACAATAACTGTGAATGTATCACTTCTTTTTTTAATTAAGAGATTTTTCTATTCATTTTATATACCAACCACAGATTCCCCTGTCCTCCTCCTCCTGCTCCCCAGCCTTTCTCCCCAAACCAACCCCCATTCCCACCTCCTCCATAGCAAGGTCTTCCATAGGGAGTCAGCAACACCTGGTACATTCAGTTGGGGCAGGTCCAAGCCCCTCCTTCCTGCACCAAGACTGTGCAAAATATCTCATCTTAGGCACTAGGCTCCAAGCGGCTGGCTCATGCACTAGGGACAGGTCATGATTCCACTTTCTGGGGGCCCCCTATGGAGTTTAAGCTAAACAACTGTCTCTCTTATCCAGAGGGCCTAGTCCAGTACCATGGGGGCTCCTCAGCTATTGGTCCACAGTTCGTGCATTTCCACTTATTTGGCTAGTTTTCTTTGTACTTTTTCCAATCATGGTCTTGATATCCCTTGCTCATAGAATCCTTCCTCTTTCTCATCAACTGGACTCTCGGAGCTCTGCCTGGGACCCTGATGTGGATCTCTGCATCTGCTTCCATCAGTCACTGGATGAGTGTTCTATGATGACAGTTAGGGTATTCAGCTATCTGATGACCAGAGTAGACCAGCTCAGGCATCCTCTCCAATATTGCCAGTAGTCTATAGTGGAGTCATCCTTGTGGATTCCTGAAAACCTGCCTTGCACTCTACTTCTCCCACAGTGTCTTCATTTATCATGTTATCTCCTTCCTTACTCTCCCAGCTTGAACCTCTTACTCACCTAAGCTCCTATCCCCTGTCCCTTGCCCTTCATTACTCCACCTCATCTCTACTTTGATCGTGTAGATCTCATCCATTTCTCTGTCACTGGGCAATCCATTCAACCTCCTAGAGTCCTCCTTACTAGCTAGCATTCATGGAGCTGTGAGTTGCAGTCTGGTCATCCTTTGCTTTATATCTAGTATCCAATTGTGAGTGAGCACATACCATGTTTGTCTTTCTGAGTCTGGGTTACATCACTCATGATGATGTTTTTCAGTTCCATCCATTTGCCTGCAAACCTCATGATGTCATTGTTTTTCTCTGCTGAGTAGTAATCCATTGTGTATATGTACCACATTTTCTTTACCCATTCTTCAGTTGAAGGGCATCTATGTGATCTCCAGGTTCTGGCTATTACAAATATGCTGCTATGAACATAGTTGAGTGTGTTTCCTTGTGGTATAATTAAGCATTCCTTGGGTATATGCCCAAGAGTGGTATAGCTGGGTCTTGAGGAAGATTAATTCCCAATTTTCTGAGAAACTGCCACACTGATTTCCAAAATGACTGTACAAATTTGTATTCGTACCAACAGTGTAGGGGTTTCCCACTTGCTCTGCATCCTCTCCAACATAAGTTGTCTTCAGTGTTTTTGATCTTAGCCATTCTGATAGGAGTAAGATGGTATCTCTATTTCCCTGATGACTAAGGATGATGAGCAATTCCTTAAATGTCTTTAAACCATTTGAGATTCTTTTATTGAGAATTCTCTGTTTAGCTCTATGGATCATTTTAAATAGGACTTTTAGGTATTTTGAAGTCTAGTTTCTTGAGTTCTTTATATATTCTGGAGATCAGTCCTCTGTCAGATGTGAAGTAGGTGAAGATCTTTTCTCATTGTCTAGCTGTCATTTTGTCTTGTTTACCATGTCCTTTGCTCTACAAATGCTTCTCAGTTTCAAGAGGTCCAATTTATTAATTGTTGCTCTAAGTGTCTGTGCTACTGGTGTTACATTTAGGAAATGGTCTCAGTGCATTCAAGACTACTTCCTACTTTCTCTTCAATGAGGTTCAGAGTAACTGGATTTATGTTGTTGTCTTTGATCCTCAACTTGAACTTAAGTTTTGTGCAGGGTGACACATATGGATCTATTTGCCATTTCTACATGTTGATATCCAGTTATGCCAGCACCATTTGTTGAAGATATTGTTCTCAATTTCTTTAAGGGAATATTTCATTGCCTCTTTAAAGGCCTCTAGCATCTTCATGTAGTTATTTTTAAGGTCGCTTTCTTCTGCTTCTTCTATATTGTGATGTTCAGGTCTTGCTGTTGTAGGAGAAATAGGTTTGATAATGCCATCTTGCTCTTTATGTTGTTGTATGTATTTTTACACTGGTGTCTACCCATCTCTTCCTCCAATAGGTGCAACGGGTGCCTGTGTCTGAGCAATTTGCTATTGGTCCAACCTGTGCTTGCTGTGTCTGTGTCTCAGGAGGCCCCTCTGGGTCCAATCTTAGCTCTTGGTCTAATTGGAGCTTTCAGATTCTGTATCTCAGGGAACTGCTCTTGGTCCAATCTAAGCTAGCTAATTTTGTGGCTCAGGGAGCCACTCTTGGTCTTATCAGGGTTCTTGTTCCAACCAGAGCTGGCAGATTCTGTGTCTCAGGAAGCCTCTCTTGGTCCAATGAGAGCTGGCAGATTCTGTGTCTTTGAGAGCCACTGGTATTGCAGGGTGAGGGCTATCAGGAGCATGGTGGGGGCCTTGTAGACTGTAGGGTCCTATGGGGGATTTTTGTGGGAGAGCCTTCCTCTAGGGGTTTTCCCTGCTGGCTGGCAACTGGGGCAGAGTTTGGTGGGGATTCCTGGTGACTGGTTGTGTCCCAGGGCCTGGGTCTTAAAGGCCACAGGTAATCTTTCTTATGGTGATGTAAGTCAGCTCTTAACAATGTCTGTTTTTAAATATTGAAGGTTACTATTTTTTATTTCCTGTTCTCAGTCATCACATGCTGTGACATTTTTCTAGTAAAGCTTGAACTCCTGTAGTCTCTTCCTATTTGCATTGCTCTTTTTGATTTGAGTATAGCACATGAGAATGTACAGCTCCCAAATTTAGTACTAGCCACAAGGATTAAAGAGTTATGAGATACAGTGACACAGCTGAGACAGGGAAAGAAGAGACAGCTGAAATCCAAGATCATGATCCAAGTTCATTGGAAGATTTCTTTATAGTTGTCAGACATGAAGAGACAAAGGTTGTCCCCAACAGACATACTAAAGATTTACCCTCTTCTTACTGATAGATCTTACTTCCCAATGCTTCCAGAACTTCCATAAATAGTGCCATCAGTCTGGTTCCAAGGATGCCATCTCCAACTGTGTGTGTTGTGTGTTTCTGAATGGGTGAATGTCATTTATACCTTATCAGTAAAAGCAATGGATCTTGGGTTAAGATGAGTGAAAGAGGGATTGAGGACAAGTGATTACAGTAAAAAAAAAAGTGATTTGGGAAGGAGAGTATGGGTGTGTGTGTGTGTGTTAGTTATCATCCATTATGGTGATATTTTATTTGTATTCAAATGTTATTTGTATGTTAATAAATAAAGTTGCCCGTGGGTCAGAGCTATTAGCAAGCCATAGTTAAGCAGGGCAGTGGTGGCATATGCTTGTAATCCCAGCACTTGGTAGGCAGAGCTAGGTAAGTCTCTGTGTGTTCAGGGATACAGCCAGTATTGGATACACATGCCTTTAATCTCAATACCAATCAATAGAAAACCTGGAGGTCTATACAGACAGGTTGTGACAAGGTGGTCATGTGGTTGGGTTTACAACCAATGAGAAGGCAGAACAGAAACACTTTAAAAAGACAGACACAGGAAGTAGCTCTGGTTCAGAGAGGTAGGACCACCACGGGAGGAAGGGTAAGGTTTTAGCTCTTAGCTCTGACCTCTTGGCTTTCTTCTTTGCATTGGTTCTGTGTTTCTTATTTAATAAGATGGTTGGTTACATCTACAAATGGCATCCAACATGTTGGCAAGAGTTTCTACCTAAAACCTGAGAAAAGATTCTAAAACGGAGCTAAAAACAGCTTCCTAATTGTCTCTCTCAAATGAGCGGCAGCTTGCCGGTTTGAGCTACTGGTGCTTTCCTAGCATGTGCGCTTGATCAGCAGTTTGGTGGGAAAGAGGCCTCTACAAGTGGCACATTAAGCTGCGTGGTGGATTTAGCCTTTGCTAGTACAAAACAAAAAAGGTTTCTGGGCTACACGCTGCTTGAATAAAAGCATAGACCCACGATAGCTCCCAGAGCTGGTGGTAAACGGACCACTGCCATGTTGGGAAGCTGAGGTGGGTGGAGCCAGCAGCCATAGCACCATTTCAGCTTACAAATGCTGCAGTTTAAAGCAATAGATTCACAGTAAGACAGATTCAGATGGAAAAAAACCTAAACAGTTTACAATGTGTGTAAAAATGTATGTAGGTTTGGGAGAGGACAAGGAACATAGACAGTTATATAAAAAATAGAAAGTTTTAAAAAAATAAAGTCTTTAAAGAGACAGTAAAATTAATATAAAAAATAAGCCATGTAAAGATGAATATTACACAGAGAATCTGGATTGTGTTGTCTTTGAGGTTTTTAACTGCAGAAAAACATTTGATCATAAAAGATGTTGAGTTAAATATATTAAATATTTATATATTAAAGCTACCTTGACTTTATAATTTGGATATAAGGATGTGTTGCTTTGGAAAGGAGACTCTGCTATTGTTCCCACAGAAAGCCAGAGGCTATGGATTTGTTCCAGATTAAGATACATCAGGTTTGACCAGCCAAGACCCCCTGAAAGTTCTCCGATGACACCATGGCCCAGATGATCCAAGATTCAGAATGGTTTGAAGGCAACTGGCTCAGACAATACAGCCTCATGGACTATTCCATAATCCTAAAATTTTCTTTGTATCCCCATAAGATACAGCACCCCAAGATCCAGCTATACCACTCTTGGGCATATACCCAAGAAATGCTCAATGATACGACAAGAGCACTTGCTCCGCTATGTTTATATCAGCATTGTTTGTAATAGCCAAAACCTGGAAACAACCTAGATGCCCTTCAACTGAAAAATGGATAAATAAATTGTGGCACGTATACACAATGGAATACTACTCAGCAGAGTAAAACAATGACATCATGAGGTTTGCAGGCAAATGGATGGATCTAGAAAAAATCATTCTGAGTGAGGTAACCCAGACTCAGAAAGACAAACATAGTATATACTCATCATAGAAGGATACTAGATGTAAAACAAAGATGATTAGACTGCTAGTCACAACTCCAGGGAGGCTACCTAGAAAACAGGACCCTAAGAAAGACACAGGGATCACCCAATGACAAAGAAATGCATGATATCTACATGAACAACCTGGATGTGAGTGGGTAATGAAGGGCAAGGTTCAAGGGAAAGAGAGCTTAGGGGAGTGGGAGGGAGAACAAGAAAAAAGAGACCATGATAAATGAAGACCACATGAGAATAGGAAGAAGCAAAGTGCTAAAGAGGTCCACAGAAATCCACAAAGATACCTCCACAATAGCCTCTACAGTCCACATTACTTTCATCAGTAAAGTTTTTTGGACTTCAACTAGAATGTTTCCTTATGCTCTTCTGGTATAGAAACTGTTGTTTCTAAAATTAAAATTTCCATTCTCTTTCACATTCCCCCAAAGCCACACAGAGTCTTCATATCATCATTCCACTCATTGATAAAAAATTAAGCATCACTTACATTTTTTATTGTGATGAGACACCATGACTGGGCACCACATACAGAAGGGAGAGATTATTTGTTCTTTAGAATCCAAACTGACTGTTCTTCACTGTGGGGAGGTGTAGAAACATAAAACAGAGATGACGGCAATGACACTGAACCAACAGGAAGCTTACTTCTTTATAACCAAAAAAAGGAGAAAGTGTTCAGGAAATATACTAGGATTTTAATATCATATCATTTTGCAGTAAATCACTTTCTCCAGCAAGGCTATACCATCCAATCCTTCCTAAAACAGTGGGCACAAAGTGTTCAAATGCCTAAGACTGTTAGGGATATTTTTCAACCAAACCACAACATTTTCTATCTAATAGACCCTTACCATGATCACAACTTTCTACATTGATACTTTATTGAATTTAATTATTGTAACACAGCAAGTTCTTGGAACTGAAGGCTTAAAATTGGAGCAGAAGTAATGTTGTCTTGTGTGAATTGCAAAATGCTATGCCTCTATTGTCCTTAAACCCTCAAAACAGGATGTTTACTGTTCAGACAGCAAATGATATGCCTCTACTTTTTCTGTTCCTTGCATAATTGTAAAGAATTAAAGCTCTACGTTTTTTGGGCAAAGATAATACTGGGTGATTCTGGTTCCCACTCAGTGCTTTTCCATTGAGAAGGTAGCCTCAGCTTACTGAATACTTAATAAAATGACTGATTTCATTTATAAAAAAAATAGTTGCATATAAATACTATGATAGATAGGAATGTATTCAGACTTTGTGTCATTGCTGGGGTGATATTTCTATTTTTTCTAGCACATTTACAAATCATCATTTTGCATTAATGTGTATGTAGTTTAGAAGAATGTAATAATTTCTAGTGCAGTTTATGACATCCAGTTTTTCCTTTTGTAGACACTTCAGTGCCTCCTGAATTCCTGACTTACCCTGTTCTGGTGAGTGTGGTAATATCAGACAAAACTTGGAACTGATAATTAATTATCCATTTCTTTTTGTTTAGAAGAACCCAGAGAAAGCTGGAGTACAATGAAGCACATAAACTTCTTTGCAAGATTCTGACACATGAAACATTGACATGCCTACATCCTCTGTGACTGTTGCATTTTAGGTGTCATGAGAAAATGAGATCCTCCCTGAAAAATTTACCTCTTTGGAGACACAGAAGAAACTTCTAATTAACTTCAGTAATTATCCCAAAGCAATAACTGTCATTGCCAGAGTTGTTGAAATGAAAACTGCAGTTTAGAAGGGAGGTGAGGTTACACAGCCTCAGAGCTTTATCTCAGAATTGTGTTACCTACATACCTCACAGTACTGGATTTCAGGATGCCAGGAGCTGACCACAAAACAGACAGTTCAGCATAGATGATTCAGATGAGCATTTGCTATGCCATATAGGAAGCAGAGCCAGCAAAGAAGATGAATCTGGTAAGTGTACATGTCAGGAAATGGAGTTTTGGGTGGAAACAGATGCAGTGAAATTTCATTCAAGAGATGAGAATATTTTCTGAGCTGTAAAAAACAAGTAAGTTATTCCCCACTAAAAAATCCTACATTTAAACAATATGATGAAACAAAACTTCAGGTGATTATTTAATACTCTAAATAATCAAGAAATCTGACTTTGAAGGTGTTAAAGGATTGTAGAAACTGACAATGAAATTAATATTTACATATCACTCACATGAATCAAAGACTAATTTTCAGATTTAATTAGGACAATAGTAATCATTTAATCCTGGAAGCCGCAGAGTGTGCAGATACTTGTGATGTAAAACTTGGTTCTAAGCAGCACTACATCTAGGTTTAGGGCAGGACCTGTGTTTCTCACAGAGACAGTGGCCATTAGTGATGAGGCTGCTTTCCCTCTAGATCTGTGGGAGCCCAGCATTGTGTGGAACATGAGGCTGTAATTATGAGTCACACACTTCCCTCATCGGGTACAAATGCATCTTATCTTATTTATTCTGGATTAGTAACATTCTAATGAAGCTGCAGCATCAGGATGACTTTCCCAGTTTTCAGTGCAGGATATTGAGGCAATCCAGAGTTTTGCTCCTGGCAGACAATGATGCCACCACAGAGCTACACCTGCATCCTACCTTTCCTTTGTAACTTAAATTACTACAACGTATTTCCTAGTCTTCTGGTGATACTCCCTGAATGTGTTTGATTTTAATGTCTTTTCAAAACCTTGATATGTTGTAAATTTTTGATTTGATCAAGGAAAAGCAAACACAAGCTTTTAATTTTAATTAATTCGTAATTAAAATTCTTCTGTGTGTATGTGTGGTACTGTTAAGGCACATGTGAGATTTGAGGTGAGTTCAAAATGTGTTTGTGAATTGGTGTGAGAGAAAGAGAGTATGTGAGAGTCTGTGTTGGGAGGGTGATTGTATGTGTGTGTTACAGAGTATTTTTGTGTGCAAGTGTATAAATGTTTATGTGTATGTGACAGTCTGATCATGTGTGTGTGTTTGCGTATGTATGTGCTTATGAGTGTGTGTCTGTTTATGTGCATTAGTGTGTGTATGTGTGTGTGTGTGTGTGTGTGTGTGTGTGTGTGTGTGTTATGGTTTTGTGTGGAGTAACAGGAGAGTCTTGACTGTCTTTCCTCAGACTTTTATTTTAATTTTAATTTTTTGAAATACGTGTAACTCTCTGAATGTCATAGGCTGACTTGACAGGGAGCTCCAAAGTCACACCTGTTCTGCCTCCCCAGGCCTTGGATGACTCTGTGCCACCACATAATTTTTTATTAGTTGTGCAGATGGAACTAAGGCTCTCACATGTATAAGGCAAAGTCATCAGCACCAGAGCTATCTCTTTAACCTGGTAATTTTTATTCCACACTGTTATATTGAATGTTATTTCCCTGCAAAATAAGTGAGATTCAGTGTAATAGAGTTCAAGATTTCATTTTATAGATATTAGTGTGTGGTGCCTCAGAAACATGTTTGATGACAAGATAAATATTGACTCTGTCCTGCCCTCATCAAACAAATGTGACCACAGACAGTTTCTGTTTGACTGGACTATTATTTGAGCACGGGATTTTAATATAATGCCAGAAACTTTGCATACAATTGTCAGATATGAAAAAAGCTAAACATCAACTGTATGCTTGAGAATGTGGCTGTCACTACCTTGTGGGGCACAGATATATGTGAATGTATAAGCAGTCCACAAATGTTCATATTTCTTAAGTTTTCTCACTGTCACAACCCTTTTGGAACCTGGGGATTCATTTCCTAAGCTTTCCCTCCAGTCTTATCTCAGCAATAAAGACAATGCCATTGTCTACCCCCAAAGAGTTGCCAAAATTACATAAATTACCCAATGAACAGGTTTGTGCAGTAATTTCTAGTTGCAACTATGTTTGCAGTTTTAATTTAACTCCAGAAAGTCTCTGAACTCAACAAAATCTTTAGTAAGTACTCATCAGCAAGAATATGTTTTTAGTTGTTGTGACAAATGTGGTCATACTGTGTGTTCTTGTAAATGATCCTATGTCTCTAAAAGCAAATATTAACCAATGGAAACATAAAGAATGACTCCATATATAGTCACCAGGGATGGTCCACATGTCTCATAGTGTCAATGAAGATCCCGACAGTTGTTACTCTTCCCATTATCTCTTCCACTCTACACTGTAGAATGGTTGAGTTATTCCACTTGACTCTCAACTGGAGGGTTCTTTCCACTTCGCCATGTATTTCAAGATGATACCAAGCCATTGACTCCTCCCTTGACTACTCATATATTGGAGTACTTTTCTGTGACTGTGAACATTCATGTCTGTCCTCACAAGTCTACACTATCCTCTCATCAGAGTGTCCAGACATGTTCTCCAGGTGGGTAAAACTAAGAAGCTCCCAAACATACTGAGTTTTTAAATGTACTTGGTACAACTTTGTACTTTGGTGAATATCCTTCCTAGTTTGATTTCATTATCAAACATCATAAAATTTATAAAGGACAGTAAGTGAACGAGTGTCTTCATGCATCAAGGCCAGCTGCGGTATGCAGGGAGGTGAGAATAAAATTTCAATTCAGGTTTACTTCATAATCTTTGGGTAGTGTGAGGCCAGGTGGTTTATTTTGAGTGTGTTTCAATACAATATGATTCAGAAAGACATTTCCTTATGAACTGAAATGCCTTATGCACAAGGAAGCTTAATTAGATTAAAACTCAACTCAGGATACATGCTATTTCCTCCAAGAATATCGGTTATGGAGAAATTCTACCCATATTAGCTTAAGGGCCTAAGGAAGATTCTGGTTTGGTGTCAGTCATAAAGGTAGCATAGAGGTCATTTGCGCTATTTGGCACCTCTTGGTGCTTGTTGTGGGAGCTTGGAGAAGCCTCTGGCTATACAGATAATTTAAGTGTCATTTAGACTATTAGGCATCTCTGGTCTTGATTGTAAGAGGTTGACCAGGTCTGGCTCAATAGATAATGTAGATTATGAGGTTATTAATCACTTCCAATCCCCAGCTTTCTGGAAGGAAAGAACAAGTTTTACACCTTTTCATCTTTTCCATTAAAAAAGACAGTCCTGCAAACTTAACATTCTTGGTTTCTCTGGAGATGTGTCCATTCAAGGGCTTTGTGCTACCAACAAATTAGTATAACAAAGGCTCTGGGTAGCATTCTAATGAGCATCATAATGAACTCACAATTTTCATCACATGTACATCCATGGATCTTTCATGGTTATGTCATGATATGTGCCTGTGGTTATATGATATATGTCCAGAAGAGACTCCCATTTCATACCAATCACATCTCAACAACCCTTCCAACAGTTCTTATTGTTTTTTATGATGGGTGGTATTCTAGCAACATTAACAAAAGAAACCCACCAAAATACACATAGAACATGTAAATGGCCTTCTCATTGGAAATCACAAATGAAACTCAATATAGACCAATAAAACAAAAAAAAAATTGGTGTAGGACAAACCCAGGAATCAAGAAGCTTCTTTGGATATTTGCTGAAAGTTTCAGACCAGCATACATTATACAGTGAAACACTAAAGTCGTCCACAAAAAAGTAGATATATGAAATTGTCATTTATCCTTGTGCAATCCAAAACTGTGTCACTGATAATAGGGTAATGCTGTATTACTGGGTGATTTAGGATAATGCATAGAAGAGTTTATATCTATGTTACCCTTTAGATAAAAGATAACTGCTGAAATGTGTTGTGCTTTGCCTAATTGTGCTCAAAATGTAAAAGCTCCTATTTTTTCTATTTTATTTCTATTTCACTGCACATGGGTTTTGTGAATTCCTTTATCTTTCACTTACACTGCTGCAGAGAACATCACTATGTGAGTATCAGCTGAAACTGAGCACTCTTAAAGAAACTGTGGGAGAATCAAAAATTAGATGTTAACTTTTATGAATTGATTAGAAATGTTCAATGAAAAGCCATAGATTGTCATGTAAATTTTTATTATTTTTCAGTAACATACAGATTTCCAGATTCCAAAACATTGGCTAAAATGCGATCACTGTTTCCATTCTGTAAGATACCTGCTTATGCGAATATTGACAAGAAACTACTGATTCCTATTTTATATTTCTTCTATGGCATCATGATCCAGACATTAGATCCAAAGAAAGCTATAACATTCTTACCCTATTTATTCTTTAATGATTGTGTTCACTTGAATACATCAGCATTCCTACAAAGAGTTATTATTTTTGCAAAGCTAAATTTTACTAAATACAATGACTTGGTGCGTTGCAAATACTAGCTATGCAATCTTAAGCAAAAGTAATACTGGCACACCCATATCATTGCTATAGAAATTTCAATTAATAATTTTGTTTCACCAGGTGATTTTTTCCATAATTCATAGAATTAAGAGGTGCTAAATGACAGAATGAACCTCGAGGATTTGGCAATAGGAATAGTGTTCTTACTTCAGAGCACAGTTGGAATTCTGGGAAATTTCTCTCTTCTTTCCTACTACCTCATCCATTACTACATTCAACAGACATTAAGGACAAAGAATTTGATTCTTACACACCTGTTCACAGCCAACTCCTTGATCATTGTTTCTAAAGGAGTGATAACGACAATACAGGTTTTTGGTGTGAGATGGCTTATCAGTGATTTTGGCTGCAAACTTCTTTTGTATATTCAAAGACTTGGCAGAAACATGTCCATTGGCACCACCTGTCTCTTGACTATTTTTCAGGCCATCACCATCAGCCCTAGTGACTCCTGTTTGAAGGATCTGAAAGTCAAAGCTCCAAAGTACATTGGACTCTCCATTTTCCTCTGCTGGGTCTTGTTCATGGCTATTAATATGATTTTCCCTCTGTATCTTTCTATCAAAGGGAACAGCAAAAACCTGACACGCAAAAGAGATTTGAAATATTGCTCCACTATAGGTCTTAATGAATTCACAGGCTCATTGTATATAGCTTTCTGTGTAATCCCTGAAGTTTTGCTTTCTGTGATCATTGCCTGGACTGGTGGATTCATGGTTGTCATTCTCTACAGGCACAAGCAACGGGTTCAACACATCCATAGCACTCATGTTTCCATCAGTGCATCCCCTGAGTCCAGAGCCACCCAAAGCATCCTGGTCCTGGTGTTCACTTTTCTAGGCTTTTATGCCCTCTCCTCCATCTTACAGGGTTGGAATGCTCTTGTTTATAATAATGGGTGGTTGCTAATGAACATCACAGCCATCATTTCTATGTGCTTTCCCACAATAGGTCCCTTTATTGTGAATCATAACTCCTTTGTATATAAATTTCTCTTTTTCTGCATGAGAAATCAAAATATCCCATAATTGTATCATAGGTACAAGGATTTGATAGCTTTTTTATACAGTATCTAATTAATTATTCATTAACCTCCTTCAAAATTAAACATATAAATTAATGCATAATCCACTTGTCATTCCACGGTAAATTGTAATATGTGTTTGGGCTTCATCTTGTTTATTCTGGTACCTGTGCAATCATATCAGAAGTGAATGAAACCTATTCACTTCTCATGGATAAACTGTGCTCAATTGATATAAATCATAAGCTCTGTTGCTTGAGCAAATTAAATGAGTTAGAACTCAGTCACACAATGTAAATTTCCAGAAATTGAGTGACAGAGTAATATATGCATTACAGACTTTTGTCAGAGCAAGTGCAGTGTTGTATATTGGTACAAGCTGATACCAATAAATTTAATTGAATATCTGGCATGTTATTACCTATAAACAGTTTCCTCTGTCTACTCACTTCATTGTAATTGTGTCAGAAAGATCATTGTAAGACAGCATATCAATCTCTGGATTTAAGGAAAAACATTTTTAGTAATAAAGAAAATAAAGTTCACATCTCTTCACAAGTCAAGGGTTATTTTTCTCAGACATTATCTTTATATGATTGTTTTTCTCCTGGAGTTCAGTGGTAAATATCCTCTACTGCATGTGTCCACTTTACCCTCTTCACAGTTTACAATGGGAAATTGTAAGGAAAAGGAACAATTCTCTTCAGAATTGTTTTTACTGTGAGCTCTTCCACAAATAGTCAATGCTTCTCTTTCGCTTATAAGAATTTTATGGATTTCAGTCAAGTTGTGTTAAAGGTTTAAAAAAAATATCAACTGTTCAATAAGTATGAAAAATAATGACAGCTGTGATTCCAAATAACATGATTCAATAAATCCTCAGTCTACTAGATATTGGGACTTATTTCTTTCTTGGTGATAGTCATTGTATATCTTTGGAGTGAGTCTCTCCTTAATACAATCAGTTAATTTGTACCATAGTGCAGAATATTTCGATTATCACAATAGTTGTGATACTGTAAAAAGAAAGAAAGAAATGGTTTGGTTCTTTAAATCAAATCCTATTGACTTCCAACACCTCAAGGATATGAAGATGCAATGATAAAAGAAAGACAGTCAGTGTTTAATATAGACAATGTTTATAGTTGTTTTTTTGAGTAGAATATATTTGTTTAAAAATGGAGTCTCTTCTAAGTGATAATAAAACATCTATTTAAAAAATGAAGCCAAATATAAAAGTAGTCAATCAGATCTCTAAGGGATGTAATTTTTGATTATTTTATGGGGTAGAAAAATTTCATAGACCCTCATCTTCAGGACAAACATATCCAAAAATCATAATAGCTCAGTGAGGCCAAGGATAGTAGAACCTTGTATATACTACAATTTTTACTATTCCCACATAGTACCTATAAGACATTATGTAAACTAGATATGTGTGATTAAAGCACATGCAATTGGTAACAAAACAGAAGGATGAAAATGACCTAACAACATGAATGTTCTGTAACTATCAATTATGTCTAGAATGTTCCATGCAGAAGGAGATATCACAAGTAACTTACCACATTTCCTACATGACTGTAATATGGTCTGAGTGATATGCACTGGCATATGCTGCCAGGATCCAGGTTTAGAACCTGGGTAGGGATCCAGAACTTTCTCCAGCTGAGGAGCCAATGGAAGCCACAGCCAGTAGTTAGCTCTGCTGTGTTAAGAGCCTTCTCACCCCAACTTCTCTGTGGTGTCATAGAAAGCAATCTCTTTTCAGTTAAAGATCAGTCCTAATAGTCCTTCAGGGACTAGGAATGACCATAAAGTCCCTCAAGGTATATATCCAGATACATTTTTCTAATTCCACAGGTAGCTTGGTTAAAACAATTCTCTTTTTCTCTATTTGCCCTAACCAGAATGTACTTTGTGTAAATATTTCTATTAACAGGGTGTGGCAGTTTGATTAAGAATGGGTCCCATGGGCTCATATATTTGAATGCTTCCTCAACATAGGTGGTACAATTTGAAAGAATTAGAATGATCTGGAGCCATGGCCTTATTGGAGGAAATGTTTCACTGGGTTGGGTTTTATCTTTTAAAATCCATGCCCAGCCCAGGCTGTCTTTCTGCTTGTAGATCAGGATTCAGGTCTCACCTGCTTACCCAGCTTCATGCCTACAACTTTTCATGCCATCTATCATGATGATTATGGTCTAAGCCTCTGAAACTGTAAGCCAGCCTCTAACTACATGCTTTCATTTGTAAGAGTTGCATTAGTTATGGAACCTTTTAACAGAAATGGAACACTGACTAAGACACTGGTTCTTTTGAAGAGTCATTTATAACTACACAATTGGGTGTTGATAGTAGTGACACAGGGTAGCTCTGAACAGTCAGAATGAGAAGGTGGCTCAGAGAAAAAGGAAAAAGTAGGCTTTGGGTGATGTGCAGTGTCTGAACCATTATGTAGGAGTTTGCAAGGCAAAAGAGAAAATGCTATAAAGAGAAGAAGCTTATTACATGTATCCAAGAATTCAACATGTTTTAGGTTAAAATGGGCAATGAAGTGAATGGAAAGGTACCAAAAGCTATAAAAACTCTAATGTAGGGAGGCACATCCACAAAAGGAATAATTCCTCTCATCCCAATCCCAGTCATTTTGGCAAAATGGTTAAAAAGTCAGTTAAAGCATGGGTTAAATTCCAAGGTATGAAGAATGGGAAACTAGAAATGTAGAGGCATATATGAAGAATTGACTATGCTTAGGGTTTAGAGGAATAGTTGAACACTGGTAAATGATGGTTTATGTTATTGAGAGATGTGTATGGTAAGCAACTGTAGTGAATAGTTTTGCTTCAACTAACCTAAGGTCCTAGGGAACTTGAATGTTTAAGAGTTTTTGGCTATTATCCTCTTCTATTTATCTTGATCAGGATCTGCCGCTGATACAGAATCCTTGTCAGTGGGGAGGGATGTTGCTGTGATATCCTAGATGTTTTGAATACTTTACAGACATCTTAAAAAGACCACTGCCAAGATGATTGATAGGATAGCTACAAAATTTTCCCATAATAGGCCTTGCTCTATCACAACTGCTCGTTCATGGAGCAATGACAAAAACTTCCCTTCATCCATAACTTCCCTTTAAAACAATGCTGTTGCTGTTCCTCTAGTCTTTACCTCAGGTGTTTAAATGTTGTCATACCTGTCCCCTGCTACAGTCTCTGTATTAGTGATTTTCTGTTACTGTAATAATAAAGCATGATCAAGGCCACCTACCACAGAAGCATTAAATATGGTTATGACTTCAAACTCCATGATAGTGTAGTGAAAAATGAGCTAGGAGATCACATCGTGATCTACAACCCCAAGACAGACAGAAACAAAGAGACATTTGTAACTGGAGAGTTTCTGTCTGGGTCCCACCAAGCATACACAGTCCTGCAGCCTACTTATAAAATAATCACTCAGATGCTTATATTACTTATAAACTGTATGGCTGTGGCAGGCTTCTTGTTATCTAGCTCTTATATCTTAAATTAACCCGTTTCTATAGATCTATACCTTGCCACATGGCTCATGGCTTACTGGTATCTTACATAATGCTTCTCCTTGTGGCGGTTGGCAGCGTCTCTCTGCCTCAGCCTTTGACTTCCCAAAATCCTCCTTTCTCTTTGTCCTGCCTATATTTTCTGCCTGGCTACTGGCCATTCAGCATTTTATTTATCAATCAATCATAGCAACATATTCACAGCATATAGGACCTCCCATAGCAGACATTTGAGCCTCCATAAGTAGAGTTAGTATGCTGTATGTATATATGCATATATGTGAGTTTATGTAATATACACAATAGTAATTAAGGAATAACTGGCTATAAATTTGACATGGGATTTTGGGATCAAAGGATAAGTTGGCTAGGGAATGAGAAGGATGGTAATTGTGTGCATAGAGTACTCATGTGTGAATTCTATAAAAATGAATTAAAAATAATACAACTAAATTTAAAAAAGCCTTAGCACACCTTTAACAAAAAATTATCTCATGCTTCCTTGAAATTCAGAGGAATTAATATTAGAATAAATTTTGAAAAACATTCAAAATGAGGAAAGCAAATGGTACATATAGTAAAGGGGATAAATCATGATCTGTACACAAGAAATATATGAGGAAATTAGGAGAATGGTCTTAGTATCTGTGCATAGAGTAACTGCAGGTAATCACAGATACATTGGGCACAATGGTCTCCCACTATGGAAATGGTCGACCATAATGAAATATTTGGGTGAAACATCATTTGAAATCATGGGTATAGTTGATATAGAAGTTGATATAGTTGATAGTAGAAGATCTACCTCTTTTCTGGGTCTTTGGGGTAGGATGATACACTTTGAATGCAGATTTTTATTCTAGATCTTTTATGTGCCATGACTTCTACTGAAAGACTATAGAAGGACAAGGAAAAAAGGAAGCTTTTGCTCTGTGCCTGTTTGCTCTAGCCTTGCTAGCCAGTCAATTACTTCACTGGCAATAAAGTTTAAATTTTGGAATTTCCATGTATACTGAAGTAGAGCTAAGACATCTAGCCATGAAGTGTGAGCAACAATTGCAACCTTAGAATTTTCATTCTTAGCCAGTCATTGTTACAAGAGCTGGACCATAGCTGGTAAATTATTCCAATAAACCCATTCTCTCTCTGCTCTCTGTCTCTGTCTCTCTGTCTCTGTCTCTGTCTCTCTCTCTCTCTCTCTCTCTCTCTCTCTACACACACACACACACACACACACACACACATACACAAAATAAATATAAAGCTGTTCATTCTAAAATTTCTGTGACTCTGGAGAACCTTTACAAATAGAGGTGACTTGTGATTGGATCCTATGTATTCTTATTACTGGTGGTGGATGTATCAGAAAAGAAAGGTGTATGTAGGACTGTGGATGGTGGAATTACAATTTCTGATTAGCACAAACTCCTTTCATAGCCACGTGAGCATTCTCTTCACATTGATGATCCCAACAAAGTTTGTGGTTGTGTGTGTGTGTGTGTGTGTGTCCTCCATCTATATGTTCTGCTTACCATGAATAGAACAAGCTAAGCATGTTGACTCCAGAACACAAGAGTACCTAGAGCATCCAGACATAGCAGAAACATCTGTAATAGCAGAAGCAATGGCTTAAGAGTTCCTGGAGATTTTCAATGTAGTTGAGAATGTGAAAGTCAAGTGATGACAAACTTCCAAGACACTAATTCAAGATTATTGGAATAGCTCAGCAAAGTCACCAGGTATTAAGAAACGTGGTTTTCTGCAGTAATCTCACCCCCCTTACTGGCCTCTTCCTGTAGTTATGTCATGACTCTGAAAGTTTCCACAGCATTCCAAATAGTATCATGTGCCTGAGGACTCATGTTCTAAACACAAGTTTTCAAATCGTGTTAGTGAAAAAAAAAATATGTATTTTTGAGTCAAGATAAAATGGGATTGAAGAACATGAAAGTAAAGAACAGGATGTAAAAGGAGGACTAGATTAGACATGAAGATGACAAAAGAGTCCAGGAGAAATGAAAGAGATTATGAATCCATGGTGAAGAGAAAGGATAAAGAACAGGATCACACATTATACTCATGGGGATTTGAAAATGCTTAAAATGTAACCACCATTGTTCCCCAACTTTTTAAGATAAGAGAACACAGGAAATTTGTTGAGACAGTTCAATTGGGTGCAAATATAAGGCAGGGGAGTGGGAGATACTGATGGTTCATGGAGTTTTCAAGATTAAAGAGGAAGGGAATCAGGAGTGAGGTCATTTGAATAGAGAAAACCAGGATATCAGAAGAAACATGGCACAATGGAGTGTGTAGCATAGACTAGAAAATCTGAGCTCCAGTAAGGGGTTGTGGGTCATTTGAATTTCTAAGAGTCACCAGATAAAGGGAATAGAACCCTTCTTTCATTTTGAGTTCCACACCATTGTGCATAACATTCTCCGGTGGTCCACTTGTGATATTATCTGGTGTAGTAGTACTAAGGACTCCACCCTAGTCTCTCTTCTGGCACAATTGTTCCAAGTATCCCCAATGGTTTTATATATATATTTTGCTTTCCCCCCAAATCTGCGTGTTGAGGAAAGTACCATAAACTTCTGAGTTTCCTGCTGGAAATGGCCATTTTAAATAAGTTCTATAGAAATAGCATTTGCAACTCCATAGTTAATAGACTGAAATATAAATTCTAAAACAACTTTGTGCTATGTAATTTTCAGTTATCCTCTTATCAGAAACAGTGGTGGGGGAGCAGGACAAACAGAAACTGGAAAACCAGAACACTGTGAATTTTTTTAACATTATTTTTTCAGATTTCAGTATTCAGAGTTTCAGTTTCTTTCTTTGCATCAGATGTTTCTAAAGTGCTTTATAAATGAGTTATTATACTGTTAAAACAGGTGTCATCTCTTAAGCAAAATGTACTAAAGCTTCTTTAATTTTCACCTGCTGTGGGGAACTGACAAAACACCTTCTATGTCCCTGAACACAGGTTCACATAAAGAACCACACACAACCTTTTGTATCTGCTGCCTAGGAATAAGTGACATCCTGACTCCATGCTTAACTTATGGGTGCCTTCTACGCATGTAATGTGACCACCTTCTCATCAGAAATCATTCAAAGGTTAACTCAACCACCTTTGTGGGACTGAGCGACAATTCATCTCACCGTCTCTATCCTGTTTTATCATCCATTCTCTAACAAAAATATTATAGGTTTCCACATAGCTTGTACAAATTGCTTAATATAGCAGCTTGGAAAAGCCATAGGATTCATTCCTGCAGCATAGGGAAGAAATGAGTCCTCAGCATATCTCCAACTTCAATGTGAAGATTCCTTCCTCCCTTCCTCCCTCCCTCCCTCCCTCCCTCCCTTCCTTAATTACTCTTTCTTTCCTTTTTACTTTCTTTTCTTTCCCTTCTTTTTTATTTTTTTTAAGGAGGAAAGTGTTTTTTTGGCTTATATTTTACATCTTTTTTCATCATCAATGGAAGTCAGGGTAGGAACTCAAACTAGGCAGAAACCTGGAGCTGATGAAGTGACCATGGAAGGGTGTGGCTCCTAATGGCTTTTTTCAGCCTATTTTATTTTAGAACTCAGGATCACCAGCTCAGGAAAAGTTCCATCCACAAAGGGCCGTGTCACCAATTAAGAAAATGACCTAAAACGTTGGCCTACAGCTTGATATTATAGAGGTATTTTCTTTTGGTTTTTCTTTTTTTAATACCATGATCCTTTATTGATTCTTTGGGAATTTCACATCATGCACCCCAATCCCTCTTTCCCCCAGTCCCTCCATATCTGCCCTCATCCCTGCATCATTCTTCTCAAGAGTCTCTCCAACTCTATTCATTAAAGCAAAACAAACATAGCTGGGCTGTGGTGGCACACACCTTTAATCCCAGAACTCCAGAGGCAGAGCCAGGCAGATCTCTGTGAGTTCGAGGCCAGCCTGGGCTACAGAGTAAGTTCCAGTAAAGTCACAAAGCTACACAAAGAAACCCTGTGTTAAAAACCAAAACAACAACAACAAAAACAAACAACAAAATAAACATAAAAATAAAAACAAAGAAAAAAACATTGCTCTACTCCTTCTTAACAACACCTCTTTATCCTAGTGGCATTGGCAGTTGCAGCATATCTCACAGTGTACACTTTTATCTAATCAGCCCTGCCCATTGGTCAATAAAATGATTCTCTCAGACAGTGACTTAAAAACAAAAAGCATCTACCTCTGTCTTGTGCCACTACTACTGATGACCTGAGTTTGACTGACAGAAGTGAGAACTGACTCACCTGAAAGTTATATTCTAACCTCCACATGCACACTATGACTCCTGTGTGCAACTACCCTATACACACCAATACCTATTCAATTATTGAAGACTGCAGGGGCTAGGGAGATGCTTCATTCTGTAAAGCACTTGTCATATGTCATAGCAGTTAGCCTCAGCTATCAACTTTAACACAGTCCAGGATTATCTAATTTGTCATTATTAGGGATTACCTAGACTATGATGCCTTGTCAATGTCTCTGAGGCTATTTTAAAATTGCTAATTGATGTGGGAGGACTCAACCCACTCTAGGGGGGAGTGCTATCCCTAGGAACATGGAGCTCTATATAACACTGAGCAAGTTAATAAGCAATATTCCTTGGCTGGCTTCAAGCTCCTGCACTGATCTCCTGCCCTGGCTTCCCTGTAAATGGACTAATGGACTGTAGCCTGTAAACTGAAATAATCCTAGCACACAAACACCAAAAATGGGAAATATTCATGATAAGCAAATTTTAGTGTTTAGTTTTCTTTGTACTAACTAAGCAACTGGAGAATTTAACCCTTTGATTAACTGCCGGTGGTCACTTGACTAACAGTTGACTAATTTTATTAACACTAAGTGACAACCTCCTAGTAACTCACCATGAAGCTTTTGATCACAAAAGATTGACCATTGTAAGTCTTGTGGCTGGTTGTTAAGTAACATGTTGCATAACTAAGGTTTGAAGATTATTGTGGTGTATCTTGGATTCCTTTTATATGCAGGGTTGTGATTGATAGAAGCAAAATTTATGTTTATTAGGTTATGTCTCTTACTGTCAGGTAAGTAGGCTGTTCGCCATCTTTTTGAGGTTAACTTGTTCTTTTTTATTAAGAAACTATAATTTCATTTTACATACCAACCACAGATTCCCTCCTCTTCCCTTCTCCCATGCCTCCAGCCTCTCTCCTATTCCATGCCCCATTCCCTCCTCCTATAAGGTATGATCTCCCTTGGGGAGTCAGAAAATCCTGGTACATTCAATACAGGCAGGTCCAAACAACTCCTCCTGTATCAAAACTGTGAAAGATGTCCAACCATAGGCAGTATGTACAAAGAGCCAGCTCATGTACCAGGGATATATCCTGATCCTACTGCCAGGAGACCCCTTAAGCAAATCAAGCTACACAACTGTCTCATTCTGTTTTAACTGGCTAGCTTTATATCAACCTGATACAAGGTGCAGTTATATGAAAGAAGGTGGCCTCAATTAATAAAATGGCTCCATAATATTCTGTTGCATGAATCTGCCAGATGTTGCACCACTCCTAAATGGTCTTATAATAAAAACCCGGACCCAGATATAAAGGTAAAAGTGGAAAGATCAGAGAAGCCAAAGCCACCAACTCTTACCTCACCAACTAACTCCTCATCATGAATGGGAGAGTTCCCGTCTCCTCCTGCCTTATATTCCTTTCTCTGCCTAGCCATATCACCTCTTGTCTCAACCTTCCTGGTGCTGAGATTAAAGGTGTGTGCCACCACTGCCTGGCTCTGTTTCTCTTTTAGACTGGACTAATCTTGTGTAGCACAGTGTGGCCTTGAATTCACAGATCCAGATGAATCTCTGCCTCTACCTACTGAATTCTAGGATTAAAGGTATGTACCACCACTACCTGACTTCTGTGCCTAATTCTATGACGAGCTCTGTCTTCTGATTTTCAGGCAAGCGTTTTTTAAAATGTAAGCTTCTTTTTTTTTTTTTTTTAAAAAAAAAAAAGATACTTTTTTGTTTATTGTATTTACAGTGTTCTGCCTGCATGTATGTCTGCACTCCAGAAGAGGGAACCAGATCTAATACACATGGTTGTTTGCCACCATATGGTTACTAGGAATTGAACTCAGGGCCTCTGGAAGAACAGCCAGTGCTAACCTCTGAATCATCTCTCCAGTCAGGCAAGCTTTATTACAACCAAAGTATCACCACAAGATTCAGTTGTGGGACATATTCTTACTTAGGGATTGATGGTGAAGAGTGCAGACCATTGAGGGTGGTACCACCCTTGGACTGGTGGTCTGTTTGGCATCCTTACCACAATTTCTAACTATACATTCCTTATCTTCTTCCAAATGTCAACATACAACAAATTCTGTAGATACTCTTTTTCCTAAGGAATACTCTGCTGGGCATATAGATTTTCAACTTGCTGTAACTATTACCTGTGGTATCACAGCAGAGGTGAATGCAACAGTTCATTCTATCATGGGTAGTGCTGGGTTGTAGAAATCTTAATTTGCTATTGCTTGAGGAAAATTGAATGAGTTATGCTTCAATTCTTAAGCATCAGATTCCAAAGAGTGAGGAAACATGTAATATACACATTGGGGAACTTTTCTGGAGGCAAACAGAGTGAAGAATAGTGGTAGACATTTTGGGAGAAAACTTTATAAAATAATTCAATATGTACTCTTATTATTTTATAGAGATTCTCTGTATTTATTATAATTATATAACCAAAATCTTTAGAATGTTTCAATATCCATTTCTGAGTAAGAAATAAAATTTTCTTGCAGTTCAAAGAAATAAAGTTGACATTTTAACCTAAGATGACATTTGCAACAATTTTGTGAGCCTTTTTGTTATACTGGCTTCTCCTGGACATCCTCCATGAAGTGAATACTCAACTCTATGGAGCTGCCACCAGGATAGGCAATGTTGAGTTAGGAACAGTTGCCATCAGAGTTGGTGCTGCCTCGTTTTCCTTGAGTAATGAACATCTTTGTTTCTCCTGTAAATATTTTATACTTCAAGCCAATGTGTGATAATGATTTGCAGAATAATCTAAAATTTTCTTTGAGTTGAAAAATAACTATGGTTGTTATGCAAAAGTGGATTCATTGATAAATTCTTAGTTCTCTGGCAAGTAGGGGTCAAGACTCTCTAGGTATCATTCTGTTTAGGTCTTTATACTAGGCTGGCTTCTTGAGAGAACAAATTAGTCTATATTACAGTGCAGAACATTTCAGTTTCTCTGAGAGTTGGTATACTGATAGATTGAATGACTTGATTAGTGGCATAAAATTCTTTGAAACATTAGAATATAAAGGATGTAATTTTTATTGTAAAAGAAAATGTCCTGGTATTAAATCTTGGTCAGCCTTTGGTGTTTTACATATAGAATATATATTTTATAAAGACTATTTTCTACATGATGATGAAACAAATATGAAAATCAGAAACCCACAAATGAATAAAGTGACCAATTTAGTCCCAAAGGTTTAGAATCTGTGATCTTGTACAGAGGGCAGGATTTCAGAAGACCCTTACCATCCAGGGGGAATATGACTACATTGGATTCATGAAACCAACGATGCAGAGAGACCTTGCATATATTATGCCCTTGTCTATGAACATGTTAGTACCAATGAGATAGTTTAAAATCTAGGCATGTAGGAGATTAACCAGTGACAGACTATGAGGTTGATAATGGGATACCAAAATAATACTTATATAAGTGTAAATTTTATCTATAATTTTCTATTCTGAAAGAGCTAGCCACAGGTAACTGGCATGATTCCCTAGATGACTGTGATGTGCTCTTTTTCATTTATTTATTTATTTATTTATTTATTTATTTACTTACTTACTTACTTACTTACTTATTTACTTATGTATTTATTATGTATGCAGTGTTCTGCCTACAGGCTAGAAGAGGGCACTAAAGACAGAGAAATGAATGATATTTACATGAGCAAACTGGTGGTGAGGGGGGTAATGGAGGGCAAGTTCAGGGGAAAGAGACATTAGGGGAACGGGAGGTCCCAGCTTGATTAGGAACAGAACAGGAGGACAAGGAAAGAGACACCATGATAAATGAAGACTCCATGGGAATAGGAAGAAGCAGAGTACTAGAGAGGTCCCCAGAAAGCCATAAAGATACCTCTACTATAGACTACTGGCAATGGTCAAGAGAGTGCCTGAGCTGACATACTCTGGTGATCAGATGGCTGAACACCCTAACTGTCATGACAGAACTCTCATCTAGTGAATGATGGAAGCACATGCAGAGATCCACAACCAAGCCCCAGGTGGAGCTCTAGGAGTCCAATAGATGAGAGAGAGAGAGAGAGAGAGAGAGAGAGAGAGAGAGAGAGAGAGAGAGAGAGAGAGAGAGAAGGGATTATATGAGCAAGAGATATTGAGACCATGATTGGAAAAAGCACAGGGACAAATAGCCAAACTAGTGGAAACACATGGACTGTGAACCAATATCTGAGGAGCCCACATGGAACTGGACCAGGCCCTCTGGATAAGTGAGACAGTTGATTAGCTTGAACATTTTAGGAGGCCCCCAGGCAATGGGACTGGGACCTGTCTTTGGTGCATTAGTTGTTGTTTTGGAACCTAGGGCCAATGCTGAGACACTTTGCTCAGCCTTTGTCCAGGGAGGAGGGGACTGGACCTGCCTCAACTAAATCTACCAGGCTGGGCTGAATCCCCATAGGAGTCCTTGCCTTGGAGGAGGTGGGAATGGGGCGTGGTTTGAGGGGAGGAGGGAGGGCAGGGGAATCTGTGGCTGATATGTAAAATTAATTAATTATAAAATAAAAGTATTTATTTAAAAAAATAAATGTGGACATGTCAGGGTATTCCCTTCATGTCCTTGTATTCAAATACATCCACTTATCACAGTTCAGGCAGTTCTTCCTAGAATTACACGTGTGAGAAAAGCCATCTGCACTCTCCCTGACCCATAGTTGACATTAGGAAAACAGCTTTTTTACATAGGCACACACACTGAGCTCTCTCTTGTATCAAGCAGTGACATAGTTTCTATGCCATGTTATCTCATTACAAATTATTTTTCATGTTGTATATGTGAAGGTCAAAAAGTAATGATTCATTTCATCATTCTGTGTTTCCTTTCCTGGAATCATAGTAACTAAGCACATTTGATTCAAACATATATTGGAACACTTTCCTTTATGGTGAGGATTAATTTGAAAAATACATTTTCACATTGTGATATTCATTTAAGATACAATGGCTTTTTATGAGAAAAAAATTGCATATAGGTTGAGTGTTTGGAATTGTGCCTGACACAATATCCCTAAGCTGAGACTTTAGATAAATGTCTTTGTGCGCAGACTGGTGTTCATTTTTTTCAAGTCTCCTCACTGCACACAATTGCCCTCTGCACCTAGAGAGTCATTTGCCAACTGTTCTTTAAGGACTTCTTGCATTAAGAAGAATGCCACTGTCAACATCAAACAACTGTGCAAATCAGAGTAGGTACCAAAGCTTAATTATAGCAGGATTATAACATAGCTGAACACACTCAAAGAAAAATGATGGGTATGGAACCAACTGGCCTGGGAGCACAGAAATAAAAGATACCAGTAAATTCTTTAGAGTACTAGCTGGTAAGATCCTGTATTGTCACATTCACTAGAAGTTTTCAATTTAGGACCAAGAAATTATTTGCCATGAAGAAATATTAAAAACTCATCAGCAAATGTACCTTATTTTAGTTGAAGTCTTAAGTGTGGCCACACTGTGTGCTTCAGTATAGATTCTGTGGCTCAGAAGACAAATGTCAATCACTGGCAACATTCAAAGTTACTCCACATTTGGGAAGTAAGAGTGTACACATCACAGTGTGCAAATGTAATTTGGGTGTTTTCTCTCTCCAGTGCACCATCTCTTTATTGTCTAAACTAAAGGATTGTTGAAAATATTGCACTCTATTTTTAGATATAGGCTACATTTCATTTCTTAGCAATCATCTTTTAAAATGAATCTAACATAGTTGCAGCTTCTAGTTTGAAAGATTTTTTAATGTCTTTTTTCAATGGCTCTAGATATGACCAGTTGATTCTATCCATATCATCTTGTCCTGAGTGTGTTCAATTCTCAATGTTGAACTCCAGGTGGGTGGTACTTTGAAGGATTCTGAGTACTGTATGTTTTAACTGAGTGATCCTGTATATGTTGAGGAATGATATTTTTTTCTGTGTACATGATTCTTAAGTGGTCCTGAAAACATATAAATGAATATCAACATAAATGTCAATTTCCTAAAGAACCTCATATAGAGCTCTCAGTATGCATCTGAATTAATATTTACAAGTATTTAGTTTTGGGCTTATGGCATTCTCTCAAATTGACAACAAAATCTCAAATACATTCAATGAAACATTTCAACAACTCACATTGTTTTCCCGTGATATATTAATTAAATTAAACAAATATTTTGAAGTTGTCGGTCCACAGCTCAGCAGGTGAAAGCCATCTGGAAGATCAAGAAACAAGATCTTGGATAAATGTAACTTTCCCAGGAACCCAGAATGTCAGGCCAAACAATTGCTAAAAGTTGCTAATGAGCCTGACCCACTCCATTTTACTTTAGCCATATTTAAGCATAGCACAATTTTAGAAAAAAGTTTTTTGATAACAATAAACTCATGACCAAGTGCACAACAAATTTAAGACAAGTTTACATGAGATTCTCTTTTTGCTTTGTTTTGTTTTGTTTTTCTTGAGACTGTGTTTCTAATTGTAGCCTTGGCTGTCCTAGAACTAGCTCTGTAGACCAGGCTGACCTCAAACTCACAGAGACCCACCTGCCTCTGCCTCACAAATCCTGGGATCAAGGCATGTGCCACCACCCCCCAAAATATTGAGATTCTTTAAGAAGTGCATGAGGCTTCTTTCACAAAGATGTGTATGTTTGACTCAGAAAGTGCATAAGGTTTAGTCTCTATGTGATTGACTGAAGTAAACATAACACCTCTGGGTGTCAGGATAGACTTGTCCCTAAGAAAATAGACTGTTGTAAAGTACAGAGGACATCTCTCATGCAGATAGGTTTTATTGCCTAGAAGTAATGCTCAAAGTTTTAAGGGTAAAAGAAATGGGGAAAGTAAGACTTAAATTCTGGATAATATAGGTGGGGCCTGATTCAATGCATGGCAAAATAACCCAGGATATTAACTTCATTTTCCCAATCATTCTGGATAAATATATAAGCACTTCATTCCATTGAAGAGATAAGCTGTATGCTAAACTTTCCTGGTTTCTCTGGTTTTTATCTATGTGCCCAAGGCCTTTTATGCCCTCTCTAGTCATCTGTTTTAAGAAGCTGGCAGACATCACCAGATAGGACACTGCAGTTAGAAATGGTCAAATAAGCCCTCTTTCCCTGGATGTCCTGGAACTGAGTACAAACCTAGAGTCGACTTACTATGTACTTGTAGGACCTCATACCTTCCTCAGAAAACTTTTAGAGTAGGGACCACTTTTGTGTGGAACTGAAGGACATTCAGTCTCAGTTACTCTCAAAATAGCTCCCATCCCCATTCCATATTAAGTCTAAAGTGCAACAGCTCAGTCAGCAAGGGATGGTTAATGCTGCTCAGCATGACTCAGTTTGCAGGGTAAACTCTGTGGATTCTGTTATAAATATAAGCCTTTTGGAAATACAATAATTATGTATTTCAATGTGTGTGATAGACCACTTTCCCTCCACATAACAAATGTTACTCATCAGAAACTATCAGAGTGACTCTTTGGTGCATGGATTCAAGTCTGACCCATAAGTCTCACACTGATGGCATGCTGCTCATTAGCTATTTCTCTTTACCTCCTACATCAGTGCACTAACTTTGAACTAAGGCCAATGAATTCAGTCCTCAAGTGGGTGCACATGTCTCCTTCTCAGTCAGTTTTTCAAGTGTTCCCAAGATCTCGATAACTCTTAGTCTATTGCCATTGTTATTAGTTATCCTTCACAGCATGATTTTCAGACCATTCTTCTGAAGAGACTATATACTGAAGTCAATGACAAGGTGATGTAAAGCTGGCACCCATTTAGAAGCTTCTTCCTTACTCACTGTGTTTCAAAGTATGGAAGGTGCCATGCATGCTAGTGAGGTAGAAAAACCCAACAGTATTACTCAGGTGTGAACCTTTTATGTTACAATGATACATAGCCTGACAAGATTGGCCTGAATGTTGTGGAAACAAACAAGGGCTTTCTGCTACAAAGGATGGAGCTCATGCATGGTATTACTAACTGGACCAAAAACTTGTGTCAGACTAGGTTGTAGGTACTGTGGCACAGTTAATATTATTATTATGTCATATGAATAGGTATTAATTGCCCCCTAGATTCTTATATTTGTACCCATAGACTTATGAATCTTTCAACCCTCACTAGAAAAGCTTTTTGGGGGCACTAGATGGTTTATGTACAGACACATTACTGTCCAATATATAGAGAATGAGATATTATAAAATAATTAGCTATCAATGGAATATCTACATAACACTCACCCCATTAAGAACTCAGGGATCATAGTGTAAGAGAGGAAGAAAAAACTGAAATATTTAGGTAGTTGATGCTTTCAGTGAATTGTAAGGGAGGAGACTGGTCTATTTGAACAAAATTATTAAACACATGAAATACTCAATTAAAAAGAGAAAAGAGAGCATTTTTATAATCATAGACATATACTTTTAACTTCACTAGAAGTGTTTATTTTCTTTTATTTTTTATTTTTTCTTTCATTTTTCTTTATTATGAAATTTTCTACTCACTCCACATACTATCCACAGATCACCTCTCCTCCCTCCTCCTCCTCCCTCCTCCCACCCCCCAGTCCTCTTTCCCAAGCCACCCCACATCCCCACATCTCCCAAATCGAGGTTTCCTCTGGGGAGTCAGCAGAGCCCAGCACAGTGAACCTAGGCAGGTCCAAGCCCCTTCCCACTGCACCAAGGCTGTGCAAGTTGTCACACCACAGGTGCTGGATTCCAGAAGCCTGCCCACAGACCAGGGACAGATCCCGATTCCCCTGCCTTGGTGTCCCCAAAACAGTTTGAGCCAAAAAACCATCTTCCGTATCCAGAGGGCCTAGTCCAGTCCCATGGGGGCTCCACAGCCACCAGTCCACGGTTCATGGGCTTCTACTAGTGTGGCTGGTCATCTCTGCACATCCTCCCATCTTGAAGTCCCTCGCCTGCAGTATCTCTCCTCTCTCTCATCAATTGTATTCCTAGAGCTCAGCCTGGTGCCTGGCCGTGGATCTCTGTATCTACCTCCATCAGCCACTGGACAAAGGCTATTTACTTTTTACTGTATGGTTTCATTGCTTGTCTTTTAAATTTAGATCCATGGATTGACACCTCTGTTGAGAACTGTATTGGTCATTTGGTGGCGATGACTGAATTAGCTCCTTTCTCCACATAAGAAGCAAAGATCAGTTTGTAATGTGAGTGTCGGAGGATACTTCAATTGGCAATATTCTCCATTTCCCTGTTTCTCCTAAACCATCATTATCTAGTCCTTTATGATGCTTTTATAGTGACACCTTTTGGAAATCTCCACTTGAAAAGTGTAAGGAAAAAACACACATTTTTTTTTTTCGAGACAGGGTTTCTCTGTGTAGCTTTGCGCCTTTCCTGGAGCTCACTTGTAGCCAGCTGCCTCGAACTCACAGAGATCCGCCTGGCTCTGCCTCCCGAGTGCTGGGATTAAAGGCGTGCGCCACCAACGCCCGGCTAAACACACAATTTAAAGGTAGTTACCACCCTTTAGTGAAAAATGTAACTCCTATGTGTAACTGAAGTATTTCTGTGACCCTTCTAGCCCTCAGTTAGGACAAATCTAATCTCTCTCACCTGCCATTTCAGCAGCCACTGGGACCAAATAAACACACAGAAGCTTATTTTAATTAAAATTGCTCGGCCATTAGCTCAGGCTTACCACCGACTAGCTCTTACACTTAAACTTAGCCCATTTTGTTAATCTTCATGTTACCACATGTTCCGTGGCTTTACTTATGTGCCATTACATGCTACTCCCTGGACAGCAGGCTGGTGTCTCCTGACTCAGCCTTCCTCTCCCCAGAATTCTCCTTGTCGCTTTATTCTGCCTATATTTCCTGCCTGGCTACTGGCCAGCCAGCTTTTTTTAATCAAAGAATCACAGAAACACATTTGCAGCCTACACAACATCCCACAGCACCCATGCTTTCAGTTCACCACATAGATAGACCCAAATCGGTGATTTATTTTGACCAGAAGAATGATCACTGCTAGGCTATGAAAGAAAATTTCATATGGGGGGTTAGAATGGACTTCGGGGAACTGGCAAAAGAAATAGTGCTATCACAGACAGTAGTTGGAATTGTGGGAAATTCTTCTCTTCTTTTCCACTGTCTTCTTTACTGCAGCAATTGCACATTAAAGAACACAGACTTGATTCTCACAATCTCATCATAGCCAGCTGATTACTCTATGAAGGATTTATCCCAGATAATGTCAGTTTTTGTCTTGAAAGGATTCTTCATTGACCATGGATACAGACTTATTTTATATGTTACCAGAGTTAGCAGGAACCTGTACATCAGCACCACCTGCATTTTGAGAGCCTTCAAAGCCATCAGGATTAGCCATAGTGACTTTTGTTGGAGCCGTCTTAAAGTCAAAATTAGAAAGTACTTTGAATTCTCTGTGTCCCTCTCCTAGGTCTTGTATATGATGACAAAAGTGATTTTCTTTCTTTATGACTAGACCAAGTGGAGCAGCAGAAATATGAAATATAAGATACATTTTTAAAATCTTCTAGAGTGTATGTCATGATAAAAATCATAGGTTTGGTGTACACAGCACTATTGGCATTACCTGTAGTTTTGTTCTCTGTGCTCAGTGCACTGTCCAGTGGCTCCATGGTTGTCATTCATTCTGTAGACAAAAGATGCTGGTTCAAAACATCTATTGCACCCCACTTTCAGCAGAAACTTTCCTGAATCTAGAACCTCCCAGATCAATCTGGCACTGGTCTCCACCTTCCTTGTATGTTCCACACTCTTTGCCATCATGATTGCCTGTATTGTTCATTTTGATGATTCAAAGTGGTACCTGGTAAACATCACAGCCTTATTTTGTATGTGTCTTCCCACAATGTGCCCCTTTCTTCTTTTGCATCATAACTCCACTGTGTTCCATTTCTGCTTTATCTTTAATAAAAAATAAGGAATACACAAATATCATAAACTTTTGAGAAGTATGAAACACATGTGGTTTTGCCCAGTATCTAACATTTTAGCCATACTTTACTCTCAGAATACTAATATAGATTTATGAAGGGCATCACCTGTCATTCTAAGTCCAAGATTATATTTTATGCACCTTGCTGTGTACATATTTCTTCACAGAACTGAATGTTATGCATATGTGACCAGGGAAGAAGTCAATAAAGCTGCACATTCTTACCCAGCTTTATGTCATTCTGTTGAGTGAAATATTGCTTAGTGTTTCTGCAGAGAATGAATGGTTTGGGTTTGAAGTGTTCAAAGTCAGCTCTACAGATAAAAGCATAAATGCAGAAAATGTGCAGATTGGTGAGTAAAGGAGTCTAAATGCAAAGATGCAGACCACATGGGTGCAGAGACAGTAGATTCATGTTGAAGAGATTAGTTCCATTAAAGAGAAGCATTATGTTCTGCTCTGGACAATGGGGCAGATACTCTTAAGGCAAGATCCTACTCCTTGAAACCTCCAATTTGTAAAATACACTTAAATTTTAAAGGAGCCTCTGGGTTGAGTATAATGCTGAAGTTGTTTGCTGCTCAGAAAACAACTGTATAGGGAAGCAATTATATGCTACATTTGGTACTGCTCTCAGAGACTGCTGTAACTGTGAGAGAAGAGGACCACAGCATGTGTTGAACTACTATCACATCTAAAAGATATCCTTCCCGTGGTTTTGGTTTTGAAGACTTGCAAAGTGGAAGATATAGGATCAAGCAGACTGACACAAAAGTATCAGTAGGTCAACAAAGCCAGCTAACATGTACAGAGTCCTGTGTATAGTGTTTTGGAGATGAAACTTTTATTGAATAGAAACCACAGTGTGGATAATACCAGGATCCTAGGATACTCTCTAAAGAAAACTACAGCCTTGGAATGAAGCCATTCCAGGATAGAAGCTTTGTGTTTTTCAAATGTTATGCAGTGATAATGGATGACAAATGATACCAAAAAGAAAAAGAGAAGATGGATAATGAGATGCAAAAGTTGGTGTTAACCTCAATAGATTTCAGACTTGTTCATTCAAGTGGTCCTTCCTATGCCTCCACTCCTACCTTTTAGAATAGAAAAGTTCATTCTCTACCATTGTATACTGTAAATGTATTTCTAGCTTTTCAATTTATAAGATGTCTCAATTAAGATGTTACCTGGAATGTCAGAAGAGACGTTGGAGTTTGTGCTCTTGGAGAATGCAAGGACTTAAATATTTGACAGTTACAGATTAAATTCATTTTACATTTTGAGATTATCATGAGTCTATGAGTAACATGATAGAATGTTACAGTTAAAAGGAATATTTTTGCATGTCAAAGAAATGGAATTCAAATTGTTTTCAAATTTGCATTAGATGGGATGGACTTCAAATAGTATTGAAGTGTGTGGGTGAATGCTTACATATATGTGTTTATGTGGTTAGCAGAGTGCATGCTATGATTTTCATGTGGAGGTCAAGGGACTACTTGGAACAGTGGTTCTCTCCTTCCATCTTATACAGTTGAGGAATCAAACTCAGGTTGTCAGACTTGACAGCAGGTCCCTTTGCCTTCTGTGTCATGTTACTAGCCCAAAGATGGACTTTTGATGGTTAGTATTAACTGTCAACTCAACAGGATTTAGATTCAAAATGCATATGTCTGTTAAGAGTGTGTCCCGGAAAGGTTTAACTGAGGATGGAAGACTGACCACAAGTATGACTGACTTCATATCCTAGGCTGAGTTTCTGTGCTGATTCCAAAGTAGTACATGGACCAATGAGGTGGCTCTTTAAAGCATTCCTGTCAGCTAATTTGTGACAATAAAGGCATAAAAAGTAACTGGCACAGTAGTCAAAGCATGATTTTCAAAACTGTAAATAGGCTGAGCTAACAGGTTATGTATGAAATGAATAAATTTCTCCAGCGATAATCTTTTTTGTCATATAGGAATGGAAATAGAAAAGAAGAGGTTATTAATCTAGATAAAAAAGACTTGTTGTCCTTCAAAAGTGAAAATAAGCTATACAGGACTGTGGAGAAGCGTAATAGAAGAAGCCATCTTCCTCCTAGGAGGATGTTTCAAAACCCCAGCCGATGTGTGATATCACAGATAATACCAACCAACGTATATACTACATCTTTCCTAGGTATTTGTACCTACACTCATACCTACCTTTGAGACATTTAAATTATGTATAAGGTAAGAAAATAATGATAACAAATATTGTAATAGAACTGTTAACATAACATACCACACAAAATTAACAGAAAAACTCTCTTTATCTCTAAACTTTCCACAGGGCCCCAAGTAGAGCAAAAGTAACTGAAATCATGGATCATGAAACTGGTATGGACGAGTAAATCATATATTCATTCAAAGGAACCCTCTTTCTAAAGCTGCTGGTTCTATCCTGAGATCCTGAGTGAGCACTGAATCATTTTATCTTGCCCTACTTCCAATGCCTTAACTAGTAATATTAATTATACTTGATAAGCATCACTTTCTAAGAACCTAACTGTGAAAATTGCACCCTAACAGGTAGTATAGAAAGAAAGAGTACTCAATCCTGCCCTAAAGGCCATTTATAAATTTTGATGAAACTAGAAGTCAGACAGGAATTTCTTCTTAATCTCTAGGTTTATATTCAGAGATTTATGCTGCTCTATACGTTGGCAAATGAAGCTCCTTAATGCAGTGAGTAGTGATTTAGGGAGAGGCTGTAACTGGAGGTTATTCTGCATCCTGTCTGGTCCTGCAGCCACTTTTAAAACAATCACTCAGATGGTTATGTTAATTATAAATATTTGGCTGATTGCTCAGGTTTATTAATAGCTAACTCTGACAACTTAAATTAATCCATTTCCATAAATGTATATATTGCCATATGGCCATGGTATTACTGGTCTTCTAGTATCTTGCTCTTTGGGCAGCTGGATGGCATCTCCTTATCTGTGACCTTCTTTCTCCCAGTATTCAGTTTGGCTTTCCTGCCTAGCTATAGTCTGCCTTGCCATAGGCCAAAGCAGCTTTATTCATCAACCAATAAAATCAACACATATTTGCAGCATACAGAAGGACATCCTTCATCATTTATCCTTTGGTATCTAATTAAAAAAAGGTTTTAACTTTAAGATAGTAATATTACATATCATAGTTACCAAGCAATAATTATAGTTACAATATTTAGTCTATTCATACTTGGCAAAATTCAAGAAAATAATCAATCATCTAGCCTGTCTTTTTGAGTCTAAGGCTTTATATCTAATTTATCTTTTATCATATCTAAGGAAAACTATAATTATAACTATCAAGTCTTCAACTCCACCAAAGACCTCAGAAGGATATAATATTATCTAAGTAAACAGGAAGTGCATTTCAAGCAACTACAAAAATTATAGAAATGACAGAAATATCTGACTACTCAAACTTCTTCTGTAACATTGGGGCATCCATCTTCAGCCTATAGGTCTAGAGTATCTGGAAGAACTCTCAGTGAAGCAGGAAATTTCAAGGACTATCCCACCTATTTTGTCAAAATTCATTAGTCATAATTTTCTGTGCCCTGAAGAAAGTCTGGCAGACTTTGCCATGAAGCAGGAACCCTGAATCACTGCCCCACATTGTTTTGGCAAGTTCGACAGTCACTTTCTTGTGCGTCCTGCATGTCCAGTTTATACAGCATATTGTCAAGCAGTCCAGGAAAGATCAGTATTTTTCCCAAATGGCTAGGCTTGCAACATTGAAAGCAGTCTCAATAAGGAGCATCTTCAATGCTCATCATCCTCTGGAAGTAATTGATCCTTCCAGAAGCAGTTGTGTCTCACTGCTAAGCTATTAAAACATTTAATGCCATATTCTGTTGGTCTTTGAAGTGTTTAAAGATAACTTATCCATCTGAAATATATCTCTGCGTATCTAGAAAACCTAACTAATATGAGTATAAGTTTAGCTATTATATATGACTATTAATTTGTATTTCTCAACTATAAATTACATTTTTAAATGCTCTGCATAAACATAAAACCTTAAACAAGAGTAGAAATATACACATACTTTAAAAACATTTACCTTAAATTTGCATCAATAAGCCAAATTTATACCAATGAAAAGTATTTGAGATTAACAGTTGTTTTTTGGGTTAAAGTAGATTTAATAATCTAACTTTTAATCATTTCTTTGTCATAGCCTTCTTTGTTCTTTAGAAAGAGATTGACTATGACCATTAACCATTTATAGCCAACCATTTTCAATGAAAATAAACATTCATAAACAATATTTTGGGAATTTGGGTGTTTTTTTTCTATACTACTTCCTGCTCATTAGGGTAGCTGGTGATCTTATGGTGATCCTGAGAAAATTTAGAATTATGGTCAAGTCCTGACTGGGATATTTTGTCTAGTCGGTCCACCTCATCCAGTAGCCTTGAAGCTATTGTGCATGTCAGATCACCTGGACCATCATTCCCACTGGAGATCTTTCAGAGGTTCTTGTTTGATCAAACCATATTAACCTGTAAACAATTCCTAGCTTTTTATCTTCTGTGGAAACAAAAGCAGAACCTCTTTCCAAAGCAATATAGCCTAAGACCCAAATTTTGAAGTCAAGATACGTTTAAAATATGTATGTTAGAATAGCTTAGCAGGCCTCACAATCAAATATCTCTCTGCAATTAGTTCATTAACAATAAAAAATTCAAAGAAAACACAGTAGTATATGTAATCCAGACTCTCTGTGTATTTTTCATCTTCATGTGGCTTATTTTTTTTCAGTTATTTCAATGTTTTTGAAAACTATTTCTTTCTTTCTATAACTGCCTATATTCTTTTTCCTCTCTGTCTCAAGCCTAAGTACATTTTTTAAACATACTGTGAATCATTTAGAGGTTTCTTTTTTGTCTGATTCTGTCTTTATTGTGTATCTGTAATCCTTTTATTATCACTGCTTTAAACTGGTAACTGAGCGTGGCAAGGACTAAAGCTGTGGCTTTGGTTGCTGGCTCCACCCTATTTGTCTTTCCAACATTGCAAAGGAACCCAGGAGAGTCACATTTACCCCTCCTAAATCTGGAGTCCATGCTGCCACCAGGTGGCATGCAGCTAGCCCACAAACCTTTTTTGTCTGTATGAGCAAAAGGTAAATCTACCACACAGCACACTTTGTGGCTTGGAGATGCCTCTGTGTACTGCAGCAGGAATCTGCCATGTTGTGCTCAAGCCCAAATACTGTGGTATGTCTGTACTGTTGTCCAAATGAGAGACACAACAGAGAAGCTGTTTTGGGCTCTGTTCATGTGTTCTAGAACCTTTTTTAAAAAGCTTTCTCAGGTCTTATGTGGAAATTCATGCCCCATGTTGTTTGGGTGCCTAATGTAGCCAGAGGCTTTTCTGCATCCCACCTGGTCCCACAGCCACTTATAAAATAATCACTCAGAGGCTTATATTAATAATAAATATTTTGGCTGATGACTCAGGCTTATTACTAGCTAGATCTTCAAACTTAATCTATTTCTATTAATCTATATATTGTCACAGAGCCACAGCATTACTGGTCTTTTGGCATCTTGCCCCTTGGGTGGCTGGAAAATATCTCCCCAACCCCACACTTTCTTTCCTTGTATTCAGTTTTGTTTTCCCACTTAATTATATTCTGCCTTGTCATAGGCCAATGCAGCTTTATTAACCATCCATTAAAAGCAACACATATTCACAGCATGCAAAAGGACATCCCACATCAAGAGGTTGATCCAAACTGCTGAGAACCAGTGACCATTGTGAGTGAACAACTCTAGATGGGATACACACACACACACACACACAGGGTGATCTACTTACCTATTTATCTATATCTATCAATATCTTTCTGTATCTCTCTATCTGTATATCTATATCAATTCCTAGATCTATATCTACATATATATATATATATATATATATATATATATATATATATATATACCCATACATTCCAAGAATCAAAAATTGTCATAGTAGATGTTAAGGGAAAATTGTAAGAGCTGGGAGATGAAAAAGAATGCTTTGAGTCGGGTGGTGGTGGTGCATGCCTTTAATCCCAGCACTCGGGAGGCAGAGTCAGGCGGATCTCTGTGATTTCGAGGCCAGCCTGGGCTACCAAGTGAGTCCCAGGAAAGGTGCAAAGCTACACAGAGAAACCCTGATTCGAAAAAACCAAAAAAAAAAAAAAAAAAAAAAGAAATGTCTGGAACTAGAAAAAATCATCCTGAGTGAGGTAACCCAAACCCAGAAAGACAGTCATGGTATGTACTCACTCATAAGTGGAGTCTAGATATAAAATAAAGAACAATCAGACCACAACCCATAGAACCATGGAGGCTATATATATAGCATGGAGGTCCCTAGGACGACTGTGGCTTATAATAAATTTCGGTTTTACTCAATTATTGAAAAATAATAGCCAAATGAGTGGAAACACATGAACTATGAACCAAAGGCTGAGGGGCCCCCAGCTGGATCAGGCCCTCTGAATAGGTGAGACAGTTGATTGGCTTGATCTGTTTGGGAGGCAACTAGGCAGTGGGACCAGTCCTGTGCTCATTGCATAAGTTAGCTGTTTGAAACCTGGAGCTTATGCAGGAACACTTGGCTCAGTCTGGGAGGAAGGGACTGGACCTGCCTGGACTGAGTCTACCAGGTTGATCGCAGTCCTTGGGGGAGGATTTGCCCTGGAGGAGGTGGGAATGGGGGGTGGGCTGGGGATAAGGGGAGGTGTGGGAGGGGGAGAATAGGGGAACCCGAGGCTGATATGTAGAACTGAATGGTATAGTAAAATAAAATAAATAAAATTTAAAAAAAAGAATGCTTTGAATGGTGTCTGCAGCTCATTTTATGGCTGTTGAATATATGAATGCGTGCCAGCTGTGCTTACCTACTTAAAATCTGGATATGATCAAGTGACTTAACAATTCCAATGTGAATGGTCAATGGACTCTCAAGGTATCAAACCTAGATGAATAGCAATTGACAATTAGTGACTTTTAGTACATGGACATTTACTTTTATTTATAGTTGATGACTACTAATTGGTTGTTTAAGCCCCAGTGGATGATCCCACACTCATAACTATATGGACATCAACAATTGGATTCTATGTGTTAAAAAATTCAGTATTAAACAAAAGAAAAAATTAAGTCATAAGAGAGATGGGTTTGGGGACACTTGGGGAGGTATGGGAGGTAGAGATATGTTTAACATAATTGTCCACATGTGTGAAATTTTAAATAATAAATATTGTTTTTTCAAAATTCATTTCTCATGGTTCCATTCACTTCTGGGATGGACTTTCCTGCTTGATTATGTAACAAAAGGAATATTTCACAAGCATATTACAGATTAAGAAAAAAACCTCTCACAAGGATGCTGGAAGGCTTATTTCCTAGATGCTGGATATTAATAGTTTACAATTATCACTTGAGATATTTAAAATGACCAGTGTTTTTGAGAGCAAGCAGCTGTTGTTGTCATGTACCTTCAGACACTTGTTTTGTATTCAAAATAGCCAGGGTAGTTTGTTAGGCTGCTTGACTGATAGACCTACATGCAGTCAGGGGAGAAATTAGAGTCAAATTAACTCAACCTGCAGCATTGTAGCTTACGTAGAGGAAGTGTTTACAATAATGGTTTATTTCTGATACTAACAGTGAACAAAGTATATTTAGCAATGCACTTACAATACCTAATATTTGCTGCAGGACTCCATGGAGAGGCGGGTGCCTCTGATCCATCTCAGATCCTATAACGAAAATTGTATTTGATGAGGCCCTTAGCCCTGCACACACAGAGTATACCTTGTATCCCACATAGCTGCCTGATACTACTAGACAGTTCAAGTGAAAATTAGAGATCAATTCTTGATAATTGTTCAAAGCTAAATAGATCCAGGCTTCTAGAAAGATGTATAGTAGCTCTTGGTAGCTGATTAACTGTGTCCGAGATCTAATGATGGGTGAGGAACAGAGACTACTGGTAATGTGTTCAGGAGGTACTGTCAAGTGATTGAACAATAGGTTGAAATAGGAACATTGCATCTTGCCTGGGTCATGATTTTTCAATTTCCCAACTGAACACTGGAGATTTCAAAATCTATGCTTGGATAGCCCTTGACCTGTCTCAGTGATGATTGGATCTCCTTCAAGCAATCTATACCCCTTGTTTTCTTACTGCCTTTGGTTCTGTGTTATAGTATTTGAGTCACATTCCTATGTCAAGCTCCAGCATATGAAACCAAGAATCCGTAGATGGCCATAAAGAGACTGAGAACACAGCGATGTATCTACATCAGTCTGCCTACCTAGCTAGTGTTTATATGTATCTTACACTGCCACATAGAAACAAAGATGTGAGAAGTATACAACACCTTTTGACTTTTGAACAACCTTGTAGAAATGTGTTCATTGTGGAATATAATGGATTTCTGTGTCTGCTGTCATTTTGAAATGGCCAGGTCTACTGATAGACACAGGTGTCATGTTACAGAGATTAGAAATAAATATTCCCAGTATATAGGCAGTAGGTTCTCATCTTTATATGGACCAATACTGGAAACACTATTAGAATTGTTTTTAAACCTCTAGATGTCAGTACTTCAGACTTTGTGGTATTACAAAATAGTCAGGCTCTTGAATGAGAGATGATCCCAAAATCCAATGAGTGTCATTGAGATCACAGCAACCTATTCAGTCACCATGTAGATTATTTTTCTCATTTTTTGCATGATTTGAATTATTATGTATCATTTTATGAGTTTTTGATATATATGTCAATGAATTTGAATCATACTTACTCCTCTTTCCAAACTCTTCCACATTTCATGCACACTGAGCATTGTGTCCTCATTCTTTTTAAATTTATTTTATTAGATAACTTGATACCCAAATACAATGGTATAAATGAAAACATTCCACCTTCAACCACTAATGTTTCATACTCATCTTATAATGCAAAATATACTTAGTCCATTTCTAAAAGTTCCCAAGCAGTTCAGAAGTCCAAAACTCAAATTCTCTTCTGAGTTTCAAGGCAATCTCTTAACCATGAGCTACTATAGAATGTTTTAAAATGTTATCTACTTCAAATATACAATGGTATAGAATAAACCCTCCCTGACCAAAAGTGATGGATAGGAGGAGAACAAGGAAAAACCAAACTGAGGAAGATAAAATCCACCAGGGCAGATGCTGACTCTTGGAAAGTCAGAGTCTGGCATCTGGGTTTTCTGATGACTAGAACACTTCTTCAGGTGTTTTATAGTTGACTGGTCCCCTGTATCCTTACAATATCTGTTAAATCACTTTTACTCTTTATTACAATATTTATATACATGGCCATTTTATACGAACTAACAGCTTAGGGAATAAAGACAGACCAAGGAAGACAACTTTGTTTCTTTCAGTGATTAGGCCATTAATCAGATAGGCATTCTCAGATTGTTATAGCACATACATAGTATGATTTTATATTTCACACAAGTACACTACCTATCTGAAAACTATATGCATTGATACTCTTTATCTGTATCTAACATGGAAATAATGTATGATATGGATGGATGAGAAAATGGAACCCATTACAAAGGCTAACATTTCAACACTTATTTCTTCTGATAAGGGCCAATCTTCCTTTAACTAAAATCTGTGAAATAATATCGAATCTTACCCTTGACAGATATAAGAAAATATAAAATGAGTTTACATTGTTTGTCAAGCTCACATAAAGCCACATACATATACACAGACATCTGTGGGGAGATGGGCTGTTTCCAGCAGCAGGAAATTGAATATGAATCCAGAATATGTTTCCTTCTATCAGTAAATACTTGGTAAACACAGCATAGCCTGTGTATGGTTCTGAGAACAGAAAATGATTTCCTTACATCTACATAGCCTTGATTTAGAAATAAAATGTGAACTGCAGGAAAACTCAGCAGAAAGTAGTTATTGGAGATCACAAAAATGTAATTACTAAGAAGGCAGGCCTGAGATCAGAGTTACCAGGCAACCGAGCCAGAGAGAAAGTAACATGAAAATAGGTTGGGAGGTAGAATCGTCCAATTACCAAATCGCCTGGGTATTTCCATTTCTATGAAGTGGTGGGAATGAACACACTATAGTTTCCTCACATGTCAGTGGAGAGATGCTAAGGGGAGAATCTGTCCCCAGACACTGTTTCCTGCTTTCTCCCTAAACACATAGTCTTCTCTGACTAAAGTCACATTTATTACAGTCAGCATCTGCAGACTTATAAATCTTTTTGTTTCAGTTTTGGGCCTTTGTTTTAATCTTTCTTACACATGGGTGGAATATTCTAGCTATCTAGGTATATGTTTGTGGTTTGTTCCTGTGTTTGTGTGTGTGTTGTTGCCTCCTCATCCACATACATGTTTGCTCTCTCATGTCCTGGGCTGAATGTATGAAATCAGGAAGAGGAGAATCGCATTCAATGAAGTTTAGGTGTCTCAGGGTATGATCCCACACATTGCTGTTCAGCAGTGAGGAGGCTGAGCCAGTTTCATGTTAAACTGGTCCACACAGAAAGTTTGAGGCAAGCCTGAGCTATACAGCAAGACCTTATTTCAAAAAACAGTTGTATCATAATCATGTAGGGGGCAAAGCAAGCTTAACAAATATTAAGGATAGGTATTGCATAGAAGATATTTTCTGAGAGCAAGGCAAGTAGAATAACAAAAAAGATAAAACTAAAAATTACACACATTTGTAAATTTTAAAAACACACAAATAACTCAGGGTTAAAGAAACAGTCAAGACTTTAAAAAAACACTCAGAATAAAATGAAAATTAAACACTGTGCACGAAACTCAAGATATAAATGGAAAGTGTTCCCTTTTTGTTGTTGGAATATTTTTATTTTTCTTTATTAATACATTTTCTACTCACTCGACATGCCACCCACAGATACCACCTCCTCACTCTTCCCACCTTCAGCTCTCCCTTCCAAGCCACACCACATCCCCACATCCCCCAAATCAAGGTCTCCCATGGGGAGTCAGCAGGGCCCTGCACACTGAGCCTAGGCAGGTCCAAGGCCCTCCGCACTGCACTAAGACTGCACAAGAAGTCATACCATAGGCACCGGGCTCCCAAAAGCCTGCCCATGCACCAAGGATGGATCCCGATCCCCCTGCATGGGTGCTCCCCGAACAGTTTGAGCCAAACAACCATCTTCCATATCCAGAAGGCCTAGTCCAGTTCCATGGGGGCTCCACCGCCACCAGTCCACAGTTCATGGACTACGACTAGTGTGGCCAGTCATCTCTGCATGTCTTCTCATCATGATCTTGACATCGCCAGCCTGGAGAATCCCTCCTCTCTCTCATCAATTGGATTCCCAGAGCTCAGCTGGTGCTTGGGCATGAATCTCTGCATCTGCGTCCAGCAGTCACTCATCAAAGGCTCTATGATGACAGTTAGGGTATTCACTAGACTGGTCACTAGAGTAGTCCAGTCCAGGTACCCTCTAGACCACTGCCAGCAGTCCAAGGAGGGGTCAACCTTGTGGATTCCTAAGAGCCTCCACAGCACCCTCCCTCTTCCTATTCCCATGATGTCCTCATCTTAAATGGTATCTTCCTCCCTGCCCTCCTACTATGTCTCTGTTCCAGGTCGACTCTCCCCTTTCTCTATGTTCTCATGCCCCACTCCTTGCCCTCTACCACCCCACTGCCACGCCCAGGCCATTCATGTAGATCTCATCCACTTCTCCTTTGCTGGGCTGGCCATGTGTCCCTCCTAGAGTTTTTCCCTGTTACCAGCCTCTTTGTCTCAGGGAGCAACTCAGTCTATTTGGCGCTCATGGGCTCTCTCTCAGGGAGTAGCTCTTAGTCCAACCTGGTGTTGTCAGGCTCTGTCTCAGTGAACACTTGCAGTCTCAGAGGGTGGATAGGATTTGGGGGAGGTGGGACTTGTGGGTTACAGGGTCTGATGGGAATGGTGATAGTTTGGACATGTCTGCAGGAGGCCTGCCTATTGGCTTGAGACTCAGACTGCAATGGGTGGTGGTGTGGTGGCACAGGGTTGTGCCCTTGGGCCCCCACCTAGAAAAAGACTCACCTCTTAGTCCATTGAGGCACTGACAGGCTCTGTCTCAGGGAACAGTTGGAGTCTCAGAGGGTGGGTGGGATTGCGGGGTAGGACTTGTAGGTTACAGGATCTGATGGGGGCTGTTGTTAGTCGGACCTGTCTGCGGGAGATCTACCTAGTGACTGGCTTGTAACTGGGACTGCAATGGGTGGTGGTGTAGGGGTGCAGCGTTGTGCCCCTGGGCCCAAAGCCTAGAGGCTGGGGTGTTTTGGTATGAGAATAAAGACTCACCTCTTAATCCAATTGGGTGCAGGCAGGCTCTGTCTCAGGGAACAGTTGTAGTCTTGAAGGGTGGGTGGGATTTCGGGGAGGTGGTGCTTGTGGGTTACAGGGTCTTGTGGAGAATGGTGGTAGTCCGAGCTGTCTGCAAGAGGCCTGCCTATGGGCTTGAGACTGGGACTGCCTGTGTCCTCATTCTTAAGAAACCCATCAAGGACAATTTGTGCTACTCAAATATTCTTGAATGTGTGGCTTTTAGATGTAGTGTTGTCAACCTACCATGAGCTACATAATTAATCAAAATGTACCGCCCTTCTCCCAGAAGTTATAAATTAACAATATCTTCTGAGACAAGATGACATTTTATGCTACTACCACATTCCATACTGGAATTTTGTCTGGACTGAGATTGCATCATGTCACAACTGTGAGTTCATGTATACAGCTGCCCTCCTGTACCTCAAAAATGCTCTTTTGATGTAGTCTTTTGTTGGGAGGCCCTGCTGGTTGGAGATAGCAGGACTGGTAGTCTGGAAGTGAAATATCCTATGGAGGATTACCTGAATTTGTTCTGGTTTTCTCAATATACAATTCTTTTCTTGTGATCTCATACCACATTATATATATGTATATTGTCAACATTTTCTCTATTTACAGAGAATTTTCTAAGATGTTTAGACCTCTGTACATTAGGATCATGGACATTTCTTGTGGAATGTCTAACAATTCTTTCTATCTTATTATGTCCAAGTCTGACTTATTGGATTCCTCACCTGTAAATCCCAAGCAACATTTGCCATCCCAAGTAACAGGGACTAGAAATTCCATGGCTTAGCTAAATTCCCATGTATATAAAAAAACATAGTGATATTTCATTTAATGCCATAAGTAAAACTGTAAATGAGTAATTAAACACATCATGGTATCCAAATTATGAAGTATGAAAGAAACGTGTTCATTGTCTCTATAATACCTGCTATATCTATGAGACACACTGGGCTCATTTTCTGCTCTCTTTCCATTTTCTACCCCCTGCCCATGTCACATAGGCTTTTTGCTAACTTCTGAACCCACTGAGTTCTGTATAAGTATATTCTCTTTGTTGTTTTCCTCAACTAATAATTCTCCTATATCCTGTGAGATGTAAGATGTTCTTTTTACTACTCTGGTTCTTCAGAATTTCATTCTTTCTCATTACTTCAGAGATTGCCCAAATTGCTGGAGAGCCAGTACAGAACCACAAGAGAGAGACTCAAGTGGGTCTGTATATATCAGATTATACAGACTGATCAATTCTGACATCCTGTAAAACATCACACCTACCACCATGCTTGATGTACATATCCTGTCCTCAGGGGCCATATTGCCTGCAAGAAAAGACCTGGGTTCACACCACCCCCATGACACTATTCATCTTTGGAACTCTGAATGCTAATGATCTCATGTCCTCTATAAAACAAATATATCTATATTATGCATAGATAAGTAGTAGAACATATGTTTAGCCAGGCAAGAAAGATTTACCCAAAAATTATTATCCTAAATTTTACTGTATTCTACTTGGGATATTTTGAGGACTATATTTTCCCTGTAATAACTATGACAGTTTCTGTGTTCTTAATATTTTCTAGAGAATGAGTGAAGCACAGAGAGAGCTTCAAACCAAAGCCTTTTTTTAACTTAAGAATGATTTTATTCACTTTACATACCAACCACTGATCCCACTCTCAAGCTTCTTCCCACTCCCCCCAGCCTTCCCCACTGACCCATCACCCATCCCTTCCTCAATAAAGGTAAAGGTTCACATGGGGAGTCAGCAAATCCATGTACATTTAGACAAGGCAGGACCAAGCCCATCCTCACTACATCAAGGCTGAGCAAGGTATCCCACCGTAGCTGGCTCTTAAAAGCCAGCCTATGTACCAGGGATAGTTCCTGATTCCACTACCAGGGCCCCCTCAAACAGACCAAGCTACACAACTGTGTCCCTTAGGCAGAGGGCCTATTCCAGTCCCATATAGGTTCCACAGCTGTTGATCTAAAGTTTGATTTTTTGGGGGGTGTTGGAATTGGTGGAGGCATGATGTAGATGTTATCTCTCTCATTTCTATGTTGGCCTAAAACACTGAAACTGAGATGCTTCATGGACAGAAGATAAATTTTCAATCTTTAATTCCTATGCTTTTTCATTAAATGCTAAAAATTAATTCTCCAAATCTGATTAGTATTAAAAAATTACTATATTATTCAGTTTCTATTCAGTGCTTTACGAAAGAGAAAGTGACAATTTATTATGTGAAATGTATTGGATACATTTGATGTCATTTGTAATGAACAAATACATATATAAATTATTCTAAGATATGGCTCTGGTCAGGCTTGCAGTTGTTGTTTGGTTTATAACTCTAACATAGACAATCATATTTTCATATCATTATTTTCTGTTTATTTGCATTGAGTTCAAATGAAAGGAAAAATTTCTACTGTAGATTTTGTTGTCATTCTTTCTTTTTTACTTGCACTTCGGTAGAATTCCCAGAAATCATGAATGACTGTGTTCAGATGGGTACTCTGAAAGTGAGCAGCACATGGATCCAAAAGTTAAAAATTAACTTGATTTTATTTAAGACATCCTAGAGAAGAGTAGCTGTATCTAAAGAGACACGCAAAACTCCTTAGAGACTTGGATACTCACGGAACCTTCCCTCCTAGTCATCCAGCAGGATTAAGATAATATATGAACCTCTCCAAACACATTATCTCTTTAGATACACTTACAAGGAACTCATTGGTGTCTTTGATAATTATCAACTGGAAAATTATGAAAAAGTGCTTGGCTCCCAAAGCTAGCTCTGTCATCATGACTGTGGCTGAGATAAAAATTGCATTTCTGTAGGGAGTTGAGGTCATAGATCTATGAACCATTATCTTAGGGTTGGACTCGCTCTCTCATTCATAGTATTGGCTGTCATGTCAGGAACTATACCCTGAGCTGAAGATTCTGCATAGTGTTTTCATCCTCAAAGACAAAGAAAGCCAGGAAGAGAGGTATGGTAAGTGCACACCTCTTAAAATTGATTCTTGGTAGAGACAGAAGAGTAGAGATTCAGCCAAGAGACAGGGAGACTTTCTGGGATATAGGCCAAGTTAGTAATGAGAAGACATCCCTGAACTTATTCTAACTCTTGATGTAGCAAAAGTGTAACTAAATTCTCTCTCAGGCTGCCTATTGAAAACTGTGACACCTGATAAAATCTGATTTCCAAGGTGCTTCATGATTATGTTAATTACATCATTCAGACTTCTGTTAATTGTACACATGAATCACAGAATAATTTTGCAGTATTACAATTACAAATTTTGGAAAATGACTTTGTGTATATAAATAAACCTTAGAAATGGAACTAAGAAAATCATCTAATCCTAAGAAGGAGCTAGGATCTAACCCTGCTTGGAGGAAATACTTCTAGGCAGTACTAAATCTGTGACTGGGCAAGACCTTGTCTTCCTAACAGTCCCTGTTTTCCATCTTGAATTTGAAAACACTATGTTAAAGTAAAGATGGCAATGTCAGTGTGAGTCTTTCAAAATTCTGTTCTAGCACACATGCAGTTTCTGTCATTTCCCCTTGTTTCATAATATTCTGAGGTCACTTCAATCTCATGATGGCTTGGACCCATTTTACTGCTGAAATTTCTAGAATTTAGAGCCTCATACACATCAGGCAAGAGCTTAAACTTAGGTTACAACTATAGCCCATGCCATATTTACCCTTTGTCCTTCTGTTACACAATATATAAAATTTCATTTTTTAAGAAGTCTATCTATGTGTTTATGATTTCATGTTTGGAAGTTGTTTGTAAGTCCTGATGTATTTCTAGTAATTTGACTTGACCAAGGCATTAGTAAATAAGGGTTTTAAATGACAATTAATTATAACCTAATGTCCTGCTGTGTACATCCATCTCTGTTTCTGTGAGAAAGAGCTCTCTTGTGTTCAGGAGAGCATGAACTGATGTGAGAGTTTTGAGATAGACCCTCCCACTCATCTGAAATTCTCAGGGAACACTATGCTTTCTTGTCAGCCTGACGCAGAAATCTAACTGATACTGTCCATTCCCTACTGTTTGAATTGTAACTATGAGCTCCCAACTCCAGATTTTTATAAGAATTTTAGAGATTGAAATCGAGTTCTAATTCTCCTAAGGCAAGAACTGTAACAGCTTAACTGTCTCCATTGGTCACTCCTGATCATATGGTAAAGATAAAATCCTGGATATTTTCTCTTTTCTTTGTATCATTCCTTCTTTCTCTTCAGTGACTGGGGGTTCTGGTACTTATGGAAGATTCTCCAACACAAAGTGCATTCCACTGCTGTACATTGCCTTCAAGGTATCTTTGAGATTTTGGCATCTCTTGTGTTAAAACAGATAATTCATTGAATTTGTGTATTTGTTTATATCTACACAGATCATAAACGACAGTCACCTCATTATGTCACACATAGATCAGGTAACTGAACATTGGCTTGGTGTCAATGCCAGGAATCCATGGAGTGAGGTGGGAAGACTATTGTACATTCCAGGCCAGCCTACATTCCTGAAGAAGAGCCTATATGAAGACACATGCAACCAATGGAAAAAGATTTCATTAACTAGCTTCCTTTCGATTTCAGTCATCACATCAAAACTAGAGCTCTATTGGGTTATGGGCAGGAGTGGAAATTATTAGAGGTTGGTTCATGTCTCTGTTAAGCATTGAAAGACTAGAAAACTGCTTCCATGTATTGAGCTTTGCATAATTTGAATTTTAGCCCAAGATGTCTTTTCAAAGTGTATTTCAGTGCATGTGAGTATTGTCAATGTACTTCTGATTGATTTACATTGTTGTATAGGATGGCATTGCATAAACATTAGTCAATTGCTGTTCTGCTAAAGTACAGGTTTGTATTTATTTGTCTTCAAGTCAATCATTAGATGTAGATTCTGAGCATTATCTATGAAGGCTCATTTAATCTGTAAAAGCTAAGTTTTCTACATGAAGATATACATCTGTTTTGCATATTCTTGGGCTCTCATTTGGGAAATTGTGTGAAGCAATGTGATCACCATAGCCAGAATTCTTGTTTCATCCGCATGCTTGCCAAGAGCTAGTGTTTCCTATGACTTGTGTTTCACCTTTCTACTGTTGATTGATGCATCAGATAATAGATCAGTTAGGAACACTGGGCATTCTTGCCCTATATATCATTTACATAGTATTGCCTCCTTCTCACTAATTTGTGTTAGAATCATTCACATGTTTTCTCTCCATTGTGTTAGATAGCAAGTCTTTTTATAGAATGTTTCACTCCTCTCTCCACAAATTAACTCTGCACCACCCTTGTTCCATGTGTATGTGTAAAGGGTAGAATTTAGGAGTTATCTCTTAAATATCACATTATCTAATTAATCACTTTCATCTAATGGTTAGTGCTACATAATAAACCTAATTATCAAAGAATAGAAAGATAGTGTCTTTCCTGTTGTAATATTTCAACTTTAATGTTAATAAAAATATGGGAAATGTAATTAACAATGGATTTCTTCCTTGGAGAAGAGGACAAGAAAAAAACATTGTCTTCAATATGGATGGACTTGTAAAATTGAGCATTCTTTTATTTTAACTCAGTGGTCATTGCTTCTATCAGGACAACTTTGCCCTATTCTTAGTACAGACTTTTTGAGGAACATAATGGAAATTTGCCCCACAAATATGTGCATTTGAAGCCATCAGCAGTTCTTACTGACTGATGTAATTGGCATAAAAATAACTGTGAGAGGTGGTGTGGACAAGATCGTGTTGTACAGAACACCTTGGGTTTTCAGTCTTTAATATTATTCTTATGCATTTGTGACATCAGGCACATAGGACCATCTTAGATATAAAAATACAATATTTTTTCTCTGAGAAGGACTGCTTGCATAATTTGAAGTAAATTTTGCTCAGTAACAAAATGGACCCCAGGAATTTGGGAATAGGAATAATATTCTTGATAGAGAATACAGTTGGAATTCTGGGAAATGTCTCTTTTCTTTCCTACTACCTAGTTATTTATTTCAAGAAACACATGGTAAAGCCCTTGGATTTAATTCTCATGCATCTGATCACAGTGAACTTATTGATCATTCTCTCTAAAGGAATGGGCAACACAATGACAGCCTTTGGGTTGAAACATTTCTTCAGTGATTGGAGTTACCAACTTTTTATATATGTGCTAAGAGTTTTCAGGAGCGTGTCTGTTGCCACATTCTGTCTCTTGAGTGTCTTCCAGGCCAGCCTCATCAGCCCTAGAAACTCCTGTTGGAAGAATTCTAGAGCCAAATGTCCCAAGGACATTGGCATCTACATTTTTCTCTCCTGGGTCTTGTACATCATGGTAAATGTTCTTTTCCCTTTGTACATGTCCATAAAATTAAGAATGAAAAACATAACAAAAGAGATAGATTTTGAATGCTATACTGATGCGGGTCATGATAAAATCACAGTCTCCTTATATATAGCTTTTTCTGTGTTTCCTGAACTTATATATTCTGTCCTCATCACCTGGTCCAGCAGTTCAATGATTGTCGTTTTGTATAGGCACAAACAGCGAGTTCAACACATTCGAAGTCCTTGTGCTTTCCACAGTAACTCCACCGAGTCTACAGCCACCAAGAACATCTTTGTCCAAGTGATCACCTTTCTGGCTTTTTATACCCTCTCTACCATCTCACATTGCTGCAGTGCTCTATTGTCTGGTCAAAATTGGTGGCTGATGAAAATCACAATCATTATATCCTTGTCTTTTCCCACTTTGAGCCCCTTTGTACTTATGAGTAAATCAGCCCCTTTCTCTAGGCTCTATTGAAAAATGATACAGAATACTCTAATATTATTACAACTACTTGAATTGCATGCTTTTTCAGAATCTGATTTTTGAAAAAGGAAACAATACACAAATTCTTTGGGGAAGACCTTTTTCTATATGAAGTAAACCTTAAGGATTAATCAGGTTTCTTCCACTGATGGAACTTTCATACAGTTTTATCAAAATTCTTGGCATCCAGGCCTTTTCACCCTTTATATGAAATATTTCACAGCCTTTCTCGGGTCCAGGCTGCCTTGAGGAGTACATGTTCAGTATGTTTTCAACATATTATCCCAACGTTTATCATCAGGCATTCTGATACATAACATTCAGAATGTTCTGTACATATAATATATATCCTATGGAAATTAACCTCCACTTCCACAAGACTATACAATCACATCTACTATTTAACCCATAAACTTTCAACACAAAATGCCTTGCTCAGTTCACATCCGTTCCAGTACCTCAGTGCCACAAACTCTTGTTATGGATAAGCTCCTGATCACTTTGCCTGTAGTTGCTCCAGAGGTACAAGCCACAGTCTACCATGAGCCAGGTCATAGTTACACTCTACCACATATGAAAGTTGGAATCACACCTCTCATAGGACTAAGTAAAAACATGTGGTTGAGAAAGAGTAAAGACATCTTCATACGGCTGTGACTGGAGATTTAGAGTAACAGTTAAAGCAAGTCATGCCACTCTTCTACACATGCAGCAACCTATTCAGCACTCTTTTTAGGTTAATCAGGAATACCTTCCTCCTATGTTCCTCTACCCTCAATGGTATAACATTCCATGCAGTAGAAGATGCTGCCACATTTTGATATTTATTATGGGTTCAAACGTCTGTTTGAGCTAGTTGCATAAAGAGCAAACAAGTCTTGGAAATTCCAGTAGCAACCCAGATTCCCAACAATGTCAGTGACAATTCCAGTAATTGTCTGAAGGTGGATGAAGATAGGAAGAAAGTGACAGCTGGGTGGTGGTGGCTCATGCCTTCAATCCCAGCACTCAGGAGGCAAAGCCAGATCTCTGTGAGTTCAAGGCCAGCCTGGTTTACAGAGCAAGATCCAGAACAGGCATCAAAACTACACAGAGAAACCAGAGAGAGAGAGAGAACATGAAAAGGAGTTACTTGATACACTGGAGGACTAATTTGCAAAGAGGTGAGTTTATTCATGAGTTGCTGTGAAAGTTCCACATTTCTGACAGGAGTTAGGAGCCCAGATTCTAACCTGCAAGAACTCAACCATGATCCACTTCTTCTAATAGTGTCCTACTTACTGATGTTTCCATTTCATCCTAAAACAGTAGCACTCCAACATTTAAAAGACATTTATTTGGGGGGGGGGATTTTCATTCTGTGTCATTTTAAGAAATGGGTCCTAGTAGGAGAGGAAGGACATCCAAGGGAAGACAAATGAACAACAACAGAGTGAAGCAGGGTAGCATAGAGATCCTGTGTGTGTTTAAAGTCCCCATAAACATTTCAGTTGCTATGCTTATAGGTAGGTGTTTAAAAGGCTTCCAAAGAATTTTGAAAAATGTATGAAAAGTGAATGATTTTTCCTTTGGGGTTGTTTGGCATAGATAAAACAAGAATTTTCCTAAAATACTTTATTACAGGTTGGTGCAGAGCAGGTAGATGAGATATATGAATGAGAGAAAATGGACATTCCACAAATGTCCATGCCTAAGGATGACATGGATCAGGTCTAAGCTTCTTGGAATGAATAAAGCAGTTGCACTAGAAGTATCATAAGATGGATGGGTATGCAAATTATGCAAAAATATCTGCAATGAAGTGAGTAATGATGGCTGGCAGGAAAATTATAAAGTCAATGGGTATAGAACTAGCCAGAGTTCCCCAAACAATGGAAAACAAATGTCTCAGATACATGAAAATATTATTTCACATTCTTAGCCAGCAGAGAAATGCAAATTAAAATTACTTTGAGATTTCACCTTATTCCAGTCTGAATGTCCTGGATCAATAAAAAAATGATCACAAATGTTGGTGAGGATGCTCCAAAAGGAAACACTTCTTCACTATGTTTATGCATGCAAAGTGCATGCATGTGTAGTCACATTAGAAAACAGTATAGATGTTCTTCAAAAGGTTACAAGTACATCTACCACATGATCCAGCCTTGACATTTTTGGCAATTTATCTAAAGGACACAGTATCCTACTACAGAGATATTTATCCATTCATGTTCTTTGCTGCTCTACTTACAACATTGCAGAAGTGTAAAAAACTTAGTATATCATCAGCTGATGAATGGATAGTTAAAATGTAACACATTTGTAAAATGGAATGTTATTTTCCCACTAAGAAAAAAATTATAAAATTTCCAAAAAATAAATGAAGTTGAAAGCAATCACTCTGTCTGAAGTAACTGAGATACAGAAATAAGAACATGGCATGTTTTTTCCCATATTTAGATGTTAGCTTTGAATCTCCCTATGTGTATTATGATATCTGGGATTATTTTGTTCTTTCTTACAATTCCTTTTTTTTTTTGTCTAACAGACAAAAGGCAGGGCCATCTGTGGAAGGGGAATGTTAATTTAAAAATACTTTCATCAAATTGACATGTAGGAAATATATGGGATATTTTCATTATCAATGATTGCTGTGGAAGAGGCTACCCCTGAGCCAAATGTCATGGGCTGTGGAAGAAAGCAGAGAGAGGAAGCCATTGGGATTAAGCATGAAGCAGTATTCCTTCAATGGCTTCTGATTCAGTTTCTACCCTAGGTTCTTGCCTTGAGTTCCTTTCTTGGTGTTCCTCTGTGATGGATAGCAACCTGGAAATATAGGATGAAATAGACTTTCCCTCTCCAAGGTACTTTTGGTCATATCTTTATCACAGCAATAGAAACCTATCAAATAAATAAATTCTTACTGGGTTCATGGAATATAGCTATGGTAGACCTACACATCTTGGTTTGTGGAATATTGAAGGAGGAGTTTGGAACTTCAGGCTATAAAAGCCTTTGAGTGCTTAGAGCTTATAGGCTGTTCTGTGCTAGCTTGTAAAATAAGAATTGCAAGAAATTTCAGACAATGAAGTCCTGGATTATGAAAAATCAGAGGGAAACAAAGACTTTACAATGGCAGTTTGTGTAATTTTTTTTAAATTAAGACCTCAGTTAGCCTTTGTCTCTCCCATTATATGATATATATTACATATATTACATGTAATTATAATATATATTACACTAGCATGTTTTATGAGACTTTTAAAAAGTCTTTAGTGTTAGGTATCCTTTACTCTATTCCCTACACTATTCTGCCCTCCTATGTCCCTCCCCATCAAGTCCTACTATTATAATTTCATTTTAATCCACCATAAGAATGTATATTATTTTTCCTTCTTTGGAAGATCCATTGCTCTTCCTTGGACTCTAACCAGATACTTAAGCACTGTAGATATTAAAAATACAACACACATATCTAAAGCTTAAAAGCTAACACCCACATAGAATAGAAAACATGCTATGCTTGTCTTTCGGGGTGATTGTTTCCAGCTCCATTCATATGCCTGAAATTTTTCATAATTTGTATTATAGCTGAATTTCCCATTATGTAAATGTATCACCCTTTCATCATTCATTTATTGATTGGTGGATATCTAGGTTTCTTTTCAATATGGCTGTTAGCTATAGAAAAACAATGAAAATAGATTAACAATTATGTAGGATGATTTGGTATATGGTCAAGAGCGATATAGCTTGATATTTTGACAAATCAATTTTCAGCTTTTTGAGGAACATCAACATTATTTCTATAGTGGTTGCACCAGTTTGAATGGCCAAAATCAATAAAGAAACATTCCACTTTCTACAAACCATCACCAGTATCAGTTTAGAATAAATCATGAACACAAGACATATTACCAGATTGCTTTTGAGCCTTTATTGCCATTACTGTCTTAGACTGCTCCATCTTAAAACATCACACCTTCATGTACTGGGAATGACATAGAAGGATAACTTAAATACTATAGAACTGCAGGCTATAACAAACAAATACAAATAGACTGCTTCAAAAAGACCCCAACATCACTGAAGTCTCCCAAAGCCTTCCCAGGCATAGCTTTAGAAATGTGCAGCCAGCCAATTGCTTAGTTTGGAAATTGAAAAACAATGAACTGGCTACTGGATGCCATAATCCGATGTCAACCATGTGCCTAAGCCCTTGACATCATATTCTGAAGGTATGTATGCCAGTGTCCTTCTCCGAGTAGCTCCTTATCCTTACATGACTGTGTTAGATCTCAAAAGCAGTTGTCTGCTACCAAGAGCTACAATATCTTCTCACTGGTGTAGGTCTTTTTTGTTGTGAAAAGGAAGATGGCAAGCCTTGTTCCCAAGCTTTCACTAAGAGCATCTAGTATTATCGATGAAGCATGGGAAGCAGGCAGGGTGTGGTGGGAAGCAGCCTCTACATTGGGTTGCAGGGCTATGGGCACCCAGAGTATGGCTTTCCTCAGAGTTTTTAAGACTTCTTATAAGAGATGGACAAATCCACAGGCATTGTGACAGGATTGGCCATTTTAAGAATACTTCAATATATGGTCTATCTGCTGTTACTGTTCACAATAGGCCTTCATTGTGAGCACCTACTTTAAGCAAGCTAATATGTTACAGATAGATAATTTGAATCTTTCTTTTCATTCTAAAGTGGCTACAGGACTATCAACCAAATAGCTTGACTAACTGCAGTGGCTCTTTTGAAGCCCAGATGTCTTAAGTAACTTACATGGCAGTCATAGTTGCTTCCTGTCAACCTATATGTTTGGCCATCTATGTGTACTATACAAAAAATGTATAATGATTCATAGAAATGATATGGAGATGGAAAAATGAGTGACCTAATTACTACTGTCCTTATGTCCCCTTCAATGAGGTCAAGCAAAATTTACAATCTTCCATATATGTGATCAGAGAAAATTTCATCACATTATATTATTTACATGAGGTATTAGCACAATTACAGAACATCTTTCTCTTACAGCCCAGAAAGTCTTTCTTTCCTTTGGTTGAATCTATACTGCATCTGTTTCCATGCCAGAGTCACCTTTACAGGCATGGATATTTATCAGTATTTCCTTCCCTGCTGATTTCTTCTTCAACATCAAAATACAGTAAGCTAATCTGGCTCCTTTTCCATGAAGAGCATTTAGCTCATGGTATAGAGGAGACACCATTCTCGGAAGCCTGCGGGAGAGGGTGGCAATACAAGTCTGAGATATAGGCCTGTGACTGTGACCTCTCCTCCCTCCAGAATCACAATTTTGCAACTTTACCTGATGTGCCGATGTCATCTCTGAATTTGGGAATCTAGGACTTCTGTGAAAGTTTTTCAGTTTCTAATTACCAGAACCAATTATGACTGTCTTCACTGTGTATCCAAAGAGATAGACTGAAGAGGTTCATACATTCTCATGATTTCTAAGGGGAGACACACCTTTTTTGGACATCATGGAGAATATAAAAGTCTGATGTTTGAATGTTTTGCAGAGACATCTATGTGTCTCATGAAACTCCAGGCCATTATATATATCAAAGAGCCCAAAATCAAGATAATTATTAATTTCCACACCCCACAACTGCCTTATTTTAGAGCACTCAGGAGAAAAGAGTTTGTCAAAAGTTCAGGAATATCTTCTGAAATATGGGTGAAAGGAAAAAAATTGCTGTCATAATCTGCACTAGAAGTTACTGTGCTCATTCATCAATGTAAAAGGACAATTCCCAGTTTCATATGGAAAAAAAATCCAGGATAGCTCTAGCTCTCTTCACTCCCATCTCACCCCTGCTCGTCCATTCTTACTGGAACCCGTTTCCACATGAGACGGCCCCTGTCCTTACCACCCTTCACTAAACAATTATCATTGCTTTTTGGAAGAGAACTCATGAGTAGAATTGTTCTGAGCAGAACAACTGTGAAAAATTGTGAGTTGTCTGGTTTTTGCTTGTTGATTTTTAAATATTTTTGTTTATATTTGAGTTAACACTGTAATTACATCATTTCCCCTTTATCATTCTTCCCCAAAAATTTTCCCTTAAACTTACCTGTTCTGTACTTTAAATTAATTACCTCTTTGTTCAATAATTGCTATTATATAATATATACACAAATACATTACACAATACAACCTGAGAATTGTCTTTATGACCTATCTCCCAGAGATGTTAGTGAAAATTCTCCGAATTTGACTTTGAGGGTCTTCTGAGGTATTCTTTTTGGCTTAGTAGTTTATATGGGTTCAATTATCCACAGTTTATTTTTTCAGTAGTAAAATGTATGGTTTCACAACTGCCTTGTAGCTGAAGAGAGAGAGTTAATATTTGGATAGGGTAAAATGAAAAAGCTCACTTTGAGGCTTTGGTTGTGTATTCAACTGACTGCTCTACTATAGTTGCCCCATAGCCTAGCCTCAGCTGCAAACATTGTACCGGACACCACAAGACAATGCACAGTACACAGACCACACCTCAGTTTTTCTGTGAATTGTATTAGTTTGAAAAGAACTCAGCAAAGGATCTCAAAATAGGAACTGAAGCAGAGACCATGGGGAATGCTATTACTGACTTGCTCTAACTGCTTCACTCTGACCACTTTTTTATATTATTCAGGATCACATGCCCAAGGATGACACTGACTACAGTATGCTGAGTTATTCCACATGAACCATCAATCAAGAATGTGTGATGGTGTCATTTTCTCTATTGATATTCCCTCTTGTCAGATGACTCTGCCAAGATGACAAAGAAACCCACAAATGATAACTTATATACTTCACTAACAATCATATTGATATTGAACCAATAAACTTTATGTGTTCATGTATTTCTAAGATCTCATATTAATAACAGCACAACAAATTAAAGCATTTGAACTTTTAATAGTCCAGAAGTCTGAAAATGACAACATTTGAAAATTCCAAATTCTCTTTAAAATCTCAATGGTTTCATAAATGTCCAATGTCTCCCAATTCTGTTGTCAGTAAAATGAAAAAAGACATAATTTTTTGATTATGAGGGTGAATATGCACTCTCTCTGTACCAAGCTTTAGCTGTTCTCCATGACCCTTTTATGCCTTCAAGATCAGTAACATGTAGAAGAATTGTATACATTACCAAATTTAGCTAGCAGCATTAGATAAAGACTTTGCCCATGCTGGACCAGAGCTTCTAGATTCTGACCTTGAATAAGTTCTCACAAAACATTTCTCCCCTCTGAGTCTCTTTTTAATCCCTCCATTTTAATTTCTTGGCCCCAGATAACTAACATCTATTGGACCAGAAAAACAAAGATTTTACTTCGGTGGCCCTAGTCTCTTGTACCTATAAACTAGTTCTTCATCCCTAGATGTCTAGAAAAACAGATTAGAATTAAATGTAGCATAAGAATAACCATGATAACAACTCTACTACCTTTTAAAACTTTACAAGCCAGGACTCCATCATCTGCACTGTTTTTTGCATTATCTTCCAAGTTCCCACAAAAGCTTATTAACCTCCAAACATTTAACGACTTTTCCAGCCCAAAGTTTCAAAACCTTTAGATTATGTGTATACAATGGGGAAATCATGGTTTTTATAGTTTTTGTATTACATATATTTGGTTTTGTATTTTGTTTATTTTTTTACATGTATTTGTATTACATGTTTTTCTTTTGCATTACATGTGATTTGGAACACGTTACCTCCAAATAATCAGAGTACACTGTAATCTTCTCCAAAATCTAGTATCACATATTCCATAGCTTGATACCCTCTTAATAACTCAGATATTCTCTGAACATCCTTTTTTGCTTATGTATTCTCTCATCACCAAAAATAAATTAATTATTTAAAACCTAATGTATCAACACACACCTGTAGTTAGTTGTATCAGGATTCCATATTTGAAGAAGTTTATTTGATTCAACCAATTTCTTTCATATTAAGTTATTCATAGTATATTTATGCCAGTAATCAAGTTATATATCACATTAGTGTTTCATATGTCTGTACAAGGGAAATCTTCAGCACTATATAAAGAGTTATTGGTTCTCCAAAGAATACAACACAGCCTAGAGACTTAAACTTGTGACTTAGAGAATATAAGTACCACTTTGTAGTGATCTCTAATGATTTTTCTACATTTCTTCTTTGGAATGATAATTGTAACTACTTTCAGCACCTTTGGTAGGTTGAGTTTAACTCGTGGCTCTTCAATAGAACTGGCTTAAAGAGATAAGATTCTTGAGTATGAATAACATCATTTAATACTTGGGAAAGAGAAGAGAGTATGAATATTCCAATGGCAACTGATCCCTTGGGGCCACCATTCTTAATCTCAATTGATTGGTGAGAGTCATGTGTACACAAGCATCTGGCTACTTCTAACATAACGGCGCTGGGAAAAGAAAATGTCATACAGAAAATTGTCTAACACTTTGCCCGAGATGAAGATATTAACTTGTCTCCTGCTGTATTAAAGCTTTTTGTTCATCCATTCCATAGACTGACACTGTCTTTGTCTCCCAATGATCTTTATAACACAAAATAAGACAGAAAATTCAAAGCAAAATCTGTGTGCATAAGACATAAAAGTAACCGTGAAGAAATCTAAAAAAGTTATTTCTTAACATCAGCCACCACTCGGTTTCCACCGTGTTTGCTTCTATCAGACTCAACCTATGCTGAGATAACTTAGTTAACCACGTTGTGGAAAATGACTTTGAAGAGCTGAGATAAACTCATTACTTTTACTCATGAACTTGTATATAAGAAAACATTTTAAAAAATGCTAAACGGGGGGCAGTGGCGCACACCTCTAATCCCAGCCCTCGAGAAGCAGAGTCAGGCAGAACTGCCAGCCTGGTCTAAAGAGTGAGATCCAGGACAGGCACCAAAAACTACACAGAGAAACTCTATCTTGAAAAACAAAAACAAAAAAAAGTAAAAAAAAAAATGTCATTTATTTATAATATAACAGCAACTATATTAATTCAGCTCTGATGCTGATAATATTAAGGATAGTTACTGCAAAACCCAATACATATAAGAGGGCTCCGTCATCATTTTCATGTTGATATTCTGATGGACATAGGTGATTAACAAATAAATAAGATGCAAAAATAAGCAATCCACACACCTATGAAACAATCACTGGCTTTTTTATATTACCTATGCTGAATAAGCAGAATCTGAGAACAATGAAGCTACAATTCATTAGAAAAGGGCACAAAGTGGGAAAACACATAGAAATAATGGCTGTGATGTTCATCAACAACAAATTGGGTTTAGACAGAACAGCAATGAAACCTTGTAATATAGAGGAAAGGGTATAAAAAGCTATATAAGAAGACACCAGAACCAGGATGCTCTGTGTGGCTCTAGCCTCAGGGGAGGTTCTGAGGGAATCTTGAGTGGTCCGAATGTGTTGAATGTGCTGCTTGTGTCTGTACAGAATGGTAATCATGGAGCCACTAGACCAGATGATGAGCACAGAAAACACGACTTCAGGGAACACCAGCAATGTTGTGTACAGTGATTCTACAATTTTATCACGACCCCAAGAGGAGCAGTATGCAAAATCTCTTTTCTCTGTTGCATTTTTATGACTCCTTTTGATATGCACAAACACAGGGAAAATGAAATTTATGGCACTGTGCAGCACCCAGCAGATAGAAATACAGAGGCTGATGTAGTTTGGAGATTTGAATTTAAAATTCTTCCAAAAGGATTTATAAGGGCTGATGGTGATGGCCTGATAGACACTCAAGAGGCATGTAGTTCCCATAGACATGCTTCTGCCAAGTCTTTGAATATATAAAAAAAGTTTGCACATAAAATCATTGAAGAATTGTTTCATCCCAAAAGCTGCCATTGTATTGGGAACTCCTTTAGAGAGAATGATCAAAAAGTTGGCTGTGATTAAATGTGTGAGGATCAAATCTGTAGGCTTCAATGTATGTTCATTATAGTAAATAATTATATAGTTTAAAAGAAGGGCAAGATTTCCTAGAATTCCAACTGTACTTTGTGTTAAGAACATTATTCTTATTGTAAAATTCCTCAAGTCCATTTTGTCATTTAACAACTTTTTCTTTAAGTTATAACAACAATTACATCTCTGAGCAAAATGATGAATTCAATATTTTGTTGCCTAGGATATCAATATGGGGAGAATCACTTGAGTTCAGGGAAATAAGCCAACCTGTGCAGTGTAGCAAGATTCCGCCTAAAATGCCAAATATTTTGGCAAAAATAATTACTCTCATTAGGACTGCTTTTAGTCTGCAAAGGCACACTTTTATAAAGTAAATACCCAATTGTCTTTCTTTGAATATTCAGCATTTAGAACACAGCATTATTACCCTGGCAAAAGCATTGACTCTTCTCAGAAAATGAAGAGAACACTAAATTGTCTATTTTAAGGATAAGCTTTGACAATCACTCATATGAGAAAAGAAGAGATTTATATAAACGTCTACACCAGAAAATAAATCCATTCTGAGATTTCTCATCAAAAGTTTAAATGTAAATAATGAAATGTTATAACTACAATGTACATATTTCTCAGTGCTTAAGCAATACAATATTTATTACCTAGCATAAAATGTACTGATCATAAGATTCAAATATCAAATTGAATGATGTTATGTTGAAAGTTAGTGCTAATTCATTTTCCCCTTCACACTCTCATGTGCTAATGATATCAACAAATAAATATTTTAAAAAAATGTGAACTGGAAGAAAGGTACCTTGGATTTGTCTGAAGGGCTGCTGGCATTTTTCTTTTGATTGATATTATAGAACCAGAGACCCACTTCATAAGGCCAAGCATGAAACATCCATGAATATTAATGATGAGGATATAATTAAAACAACATAGTGCTCAATCAATCATTTGTAATGAAGAGGGAAATTTTACACTTCTTGATTTTTGGTCTCTATTAGATAAAGAAACAAGTACAATAAATGAAATTCACCAGAATATGAAATCTTGCAGGTGTCAGTTGAAAGTCCAGCACAGTTGGTATCATTGTTACTCACCCTCATGGAGTTCCTGGTTTGCTGTGATTACCAAACATACATAAAGTGATGGTGGTGATTAGTCCATGATGCCAGATCTTGCAGAACAAGAAAATAATGCTGAAACAATGAAAAATGTCCAATATAAGACCTGCCAAAACCTGTAGACACCTGGAAAGACAGTGACTGGAAAGTGAGATACACCACGTGTTGAAAAACCAAGTGTAATGACCTTAACTCATATTCAGTGTATAAAAGGAGGAGGTGATATGCAGAAGAGAGATATCATCCAGCATTCCCTCTTTGTCCTGAGAGTCTCTGGACCATTCCTACTTCCCAATCCCTAGAATCATTCTGCCAGTTTCCTGTGACACTTGTCTTTAGATTCTATACAGAGTTTAAGATTCCACAGAAGATCACTCAATGTGGTGACATTTATCACATCAACTGAAGTCATGTATTCTCACTGATAAGGAGTAACTTAAGGCTTTATTATGGTAAGAGACTCCATGCAATTAAATTTAAAACTTGAAAACAGAATTTGCAATCTTGTTCCTACAACATCTTCTATGATTTTCATTAATGTGTCATGTGAAAGATGGTGTTCCATTCATTGTCAAGACATGGTCTTAGAGAATGTTTCATCAAGGATTGTCAAAATTCATAACAGTTATGAGCAGTAGGGAGAACTGAGGAATGTGAACACAAAAAGGCTTCCTGTGACAAAACCCGTAGTGTTGGGCTCAACAGTACTATTTAAGAAACATTTTCAATTCTCAGTTCATACATAGATTGATTCATAATTTGTCATTGAATCCTAACTTTCTGACATTATAAAACAATGCAGTGTTAACTTGTAATCCAATGCTTTAGAGACCTCCTTTGTCAAAATTCAATTTCATGAAAGCAACTTAGACCCAGTGTTTACTTACTGCAAGATATAATTTTGACATTGCATGGCAAAAACAGTGGAATCGGTCAAATGAATTGCTGAACAATGTTACATTGACTCTTAAAACATAAAAGCTAATGTGTAATAAAATACTGTCATATAAATTAATTTATTACTGTGAAAGCGAGATAGTTCAGTCAGTACACTGCATTTTGTGAATATGGAATTGATTCAATTTCCAGAATTCACACTAAAAGATATGGTTGTGTGGTACACACTTGTACCTAAACAATGAGGAGATAGGATGTGAAGATTCCTGTGTTCATTCACAAGCCAACTTAGTCTACTCATACAGTGCCAAGCCAGGGAGAATCTTTCACAATTAAAAACAAGGGAAAAGAAGAGAAAGGATTATTGGAGCCAGAGCTGTCAAAGACACCATAGAAAGGCTCATATAATGAACAATGGACTCATAGTGGCTTGCAGAAACTGAACCAATAACCAGGGAGGCTGCATGCGACTGACCTAGGGACTCTGCATATATGTTACAGTTGTGTAGCTTGTTCCTCCTGTGGGATTCCTAACAGTGGAAGCAGGGGCTGTCTCAGACTCTTTTACTGGCTTTTGGGACCCTGCCCCTCAAACAGGGTCACATTGCTCAGTCTTAATACAAAGGGAGGTGCTGAGTTTCCCTGTAACTTGATATGTCATGGTTTATTGATACTCAAGGTAGACTTTCCCTTTCCAGCATAAAGATGGGAGAGGAGGAGATTAGAGGGTGGCAGGGGGAATGGAGGAGAAGGACTTGGGAGGTAGATGGAAGTGAGGCTGTGTCAATATTTAAAATAAATAGATGAATAATTAAAAAGGTAAAGATCATCTGTGTAATAACAACTGACATTGTACTCTGGACACACATAAATATACTCAATTAGGCAAGAACATGAATGCAGATATATGTACACACAAATTACATGAAAAAAATATTGCTAATTTCAGGTCAAGGCTTATATTTACTTATGGCTATGATTGATCTAACTATTTATTGATAAAATAAAAGCTTTAAGCAATCTTAAAAGTATAAAGGAAACAGAATCTGTATAATATAAAAGCTGTGCCTCTGAAAATTTGAATTATAAAGATTAACATGAGCCACAAATGTAGGCAAATGGTTGTTTCTTTGCCTAACAGGCACAAAGCTCTCAGTTTCAACATAAACAATGAAATCTGGAAGATACATCCCAATGGTGAGAGTAGCATTGCTATAACAGCAAACTAAATGAAACGACTCAAGAAATCTGTGCTTACTGAGAGCTGTGCAAGTTTCATAATGACAGTAACCTTCCCTTCAACAGTGTGTTCTCTAGCTCAAGAGTGAGAGTGACCTCAGCAATCATCAACAATGACTTAGATACAGCTCCTAGCCCAGACATGAATACAGTACTACATCATAATGTTCTTTATTCTAGAAAATACGCTGCACTCCAGAATTAGATGATTCTTTTTCTATTACAGTCTTTATTATAAACATGAAATCATTATTCTACCAGCTAAGATAATCATACCAAACACTCACCAATGATTTATGTAAAATTCTTACATGGAAATATTAATGGCCTAATTACTGTAAACCTTAATTACATTTGAAATCAGATTTCAACATTATTTCCAATCCCCAAAACTCATGCTCAAAGATTTCATTACATAATATTAGTTATGTGTACAAGCTCAGGAAACAGCTCTTTTCAGTTGCTTTTATCAGAGCACAGAAAATCTTCTTCTCCACTGACAGAATTTGCTCTACATCTGTTTTTACCCCAGAATTCATTCTCCATATTTGAGCACTTACAAAATCTCCATTCTTTTTTTATAATCTGTCTTCAAGGCTGAAATAGAAATGTTCACTTGCCTCCTGCTTTCTCAGGTGCCTTTTCCCAGTCTGCAGCTCCTGACATCCTGATAGCCAGCACTGTGGATGAAGACAGCATCTCAAGCTGAGATAAAGGTCTAGTTCTCTATGACCTCATGTCCCTTCTGAACTACAATCTTCATTTCACCCACAGTGGCAATGACAGTGTTGGCTTTGGGAGGAGGAACTCTGAAACTTTTTTCCAGTTTCTAATTGCCAAAAATAATCATGAGTTTCTTGTGAGTGTCTCTAGGGGAACCAAGTACTTGGGTGAGCCCCTTCCATTTTCACTATCCTTGAAGGCTGAGGAGGAAGATAGGTAGAGGGCACATCAGTGTCTGCTGTATAAGAGTCTTGCAAAGAACTTTGTGTCCCATTGGACTCCAGGCTTTTTGGGGCCCTTACTCCAAAAGTCAAGTTAATTATTTCTTGCCATATCCTATAGCTGCCCCATTTTCTAGTACTCAGCAGAGCAAAGTTAGTCAACAATTCATAATTATGTAATGATGTATCAGTAAAAGAAAAACATGATGTCATAATCTGCATTAGGAATCAATGCCAAGTTTGGTGGTACACTTCTTTAATCCTGGCACTAGGAGACAGGGTCAGGTAGATATCTAAGTTCAAGACCAGTGTAGTTTCTATGACAAGTTCAAGCATAGCCAGAGCTGTACACCCAGGAAGACCATGTGTCAAAGTCAAAGCAAGACAAGAAAAGAAAAAAAATCAATTAGAAATTAACTAAAAATCACACTAAATATATGCTAGTAAAAGTTATAAACATTACCCCAAAGTAACAGTCTGTCTGAACACAGCCCTATTCTTTGAATGAATTGCATGTAATGCTCCTGTACAAATCAACTCACATGTATTCATCAAATGTCACATAAGGTCAGGCTTTCTTCTCATTCTAAATGAATTAAATTGAACGGAAGAATCTATAGTAATTAAAAAATAAAGAACATTCATGGCTGAGCAAATAAAACATAAATATCTGGAGCTTTAACATTATATTTCTTCCTATAAGCATGCCCCTTTGAGAGTTTTAGAAAAAAAAGTTAGAAAGTCTCAGTCCACACTACCCAAAAACACTTTTTGCCCATCCATAGTGCTCAGCTCCCAGAAATCCCTGAGATTCTATAATTCATGAGAATAGTTTGGAAGCACAGAAAACTGTTGAGAGAATTCTAGGGAAAGAGGAGTGGTTAAAATTTGCCAAGGGAAAAGAGATGGAGAGCAGAATGCAAGCAACATTGTTGTACATAAAGAATAAAAATTATTTCCCCCAATCATGTGCTCCAACACTAATGTACACCTCAGCTAAAAGCAGTTTAGCTGAAAGGATGGAGAAGACTGATAGGTTGTTGTAGGGAATAAGGAAGTGTTCAGTTCTTATAACAGCACTGAACCATCTGGAGACAATATATAAACAGAGCGCTGTTGTGGATTCACAAGAATAGTGGGGGATGTGATGCTTGCAAGAAATGTGAATTGACCAAACTTAGGCATTTCACAGAATTTGACAGGCTGGGCCTCAGAGCTGCCATTCTATAATTGCCCTCAGTTTATTTTGACAGACTTACAACTCAACAGGAAGAATTCATTATTTCAGCAAAGACCTTGAAAGAAAGTATTTTTCTACCTGCAGCCTAGAGTTCTAGGTAGATGGAAGGAAACAAGTCAAGAGACATTGATAAAGGAATTGGGGATCTACAAATGCTGATGAGTGGGCAAAAAGTGATGGAGGACACAGTAACAGGTGAGTATGGAGAGCTTCTGGGGAAGAAGATCAGGAAGAAGAACCTGAGACCTCTGAAGAATTTTCCCCACACTTCAAAATAGTGTTGGACAAAAAATACTTCCCTACTCACTTTAATAAAATATAACACTTACTTCATATATAAAATGAAGAATGTATAAATACGGTAATATCTTATATGCATTAAATGTGTACAATAACGATCATCCAGGCCCTTGAATGTTCAGTCTCTATAGCCTGAGATGGGAAGGATGACTTGGACATCTCAGTTTATAAAAGCTTTCCAATTCACTAGGATTTAGGAAGGAGGACAGAAGTGTTAGGCATCTTAAAATTGGACACCACTAGAGGTGGGATACTGGAGGGATGGAAAACTCACTGTGCAGAAGGGAAACATAGACAATTAGGTATTTTCCAAGCCATGATATAGGCTGATATGGAAAGACAAGGGGTGAGCAGGATTAGTAGCAGAGCTTTAGAACAAGCCAGGTACAGAGACAACATCATCTCTCTGCCAGGAAATTTATATTTTTCCAGTCAATAAATTGTACTGAATAGCCATGGAAGTTCTTGCAACTCATCCATTATCACATCATGAGAACAAAAGCAATGAATAAACCAGATGGAAATTACTGCCCTAGAAAATATACTACTAAAAGAATGAAATAGATTAATCATGTTTGAGGAGAAAATATTTCCAAAATGTGTGTCTGTATAAAGGGTTTTTATAAGGATTTTTTTCTAATGACTCCCTGAAGATTAAAACTGGACAAACATTTCCAGAAATGTAAAGGTCATAATTAAAAACAATCTCTATACTGAAAATCAATAAAGTGCAGAGAATATATCCTCTCACTGAATTGCTTCTATCAATTCAGGAGGCTGGAGTGACTCCTATAGCTTTTGGAAATTGCTATTTTTTTAATTAAACATTTTTATCATGTTTTTTATTCTACCAACTCCTGTTCTCCCTCTTTCCCCTTCTCACACTCCCTCCCCCTGCCCCTTCCCACACTCCTCCCCATCCCCCCCCCATAGAGGGTAAGGCCTCCCTTGGGTAGTCAGCACAGGCTGGCATACCAAGTTGGGGCAGGACCAAGCCCCTGCCCCTATGTCACAACTGAGTAAGACATTGCACCACAGGGAATAGGCTCTAAAAAGCCAGTTCGTGTACCCAAGATAAATCCTGGTCCCATTGCAAGGGGACCCACAAACACATCAAGCCTCTTAACTGACCCCCACATTCAGAGGGCTTAATGCAGTCCTATGCAGGCTCCCCAGCTGTCAGTCCAGAGTCTGTGAGCTACCACTAGCTTGGATCAGCTTAGAGCTAGGGAAATCACTAGGAACTAACAACAAGGTCACCAGATAAGACTCATAGTAATGGCAGAGAGGGTGCTTGAACTAGCCTTCCCCTGTACTCAGATTGGTGTCTAACCTAATTGTCATCATAGAACCTACATCTAGTGACTGTGGAATTAATACAAAGACACACAGCCAAGTACTTGGCTAAGTTCCTGGAATTTACCTGAAGAGAGGAAGGATTGTTGTGTTGTGCCTGCATTTCCAGACCCCCAAGCAAGACCACTACAGAGCCAATATCCAATGCTAGCACTCAACACAGCAGGTGGAGGAGGATTGCCCTGAGCTCTCATAATGGGAGGATTTTAAAGGGGAAAAAAACACAAGCAGGGTGGTACCAGGCTTTGTATCATATGATTAGGTGAGGGTATGTGACCTTTGAATTTACTAGTTTGGGGTTACAGTAATCATTTTTGAGCAGGCATAGACAAGTCACAGCCTTTGTCCTTGAGCTGCTATGGAGGCTGGATGGCCTAGCATGTACTGACTCAGTGTCCCAGACTATGTCCTTGACTCATGCACATAACTCTAAGTTGGTAAGGGGTCCTAGACAGTAAACAACTGACTGAATCTTGAGCAGTCAAACTACATGCAGAAAGGGAGCTACTGCAAGGACTATGTCATTTGTCATGGTCCTCCCAGAAACTGCTTGCTCAAGTCTCAGGAAACTGAAATTGAGACTCAATCTCTCAGAGCCTACTGATCAGCATGTTATGGTGTCTGCTTGGTCCTTTCAATAGGAGCAAGGGGTGTCAGGATCATGATGGGTAACTGCTACATTAAGTATTCAGTACAAGCTATGTTGTTGCCAGTTAGATTTGTTCATAGAATACACAATAAAATTGGCTAGATACAGTAACATGAATAGTCTTTCAATCTCACAAGAACAGTTGAGTTCCATTTTGAAAGGTTATGAGAGAAGCAAAGTCACACAGCATACTTAGCAAGCACTCATAGAACATTCATGAATGATTTCAAATGTCCATTTCAAGTATAAAGCTCAGAAATTTACTTTACTCTTGAATCCAATGCAATATACATTGCGCGATTGAAAGAACTCAAGAAATTAGACATCAAAACAACCAACAGTCCAATTAAGAAATGGGCTATACAAATAAACAGAGAATTCTCAACAGACGAAGCTCAAATGGCTGAAAGACATTAAGGAATTGCTTAACATCCCTAATCATCAGGGAAATGCAAATCAAAACAACTCTGAGATATCACCTTACACCTGTCAAAATGGCTAAGATCAAAAACATGGAAGACAGCTTATGCTGGAGAGGATGTGGAGCTAGGGGAACTCTCCTCCACTGCTGGTGGGAATGCAAGATTGAACAACCACTTGGAAATCAATATGGTGCTATCTCAGAAAATTGGAAATCAATCTCTCCCAGGAACCAGCTATACCACTCTTGGGCAAATACCCAAGGAATGCTCAATCAAACCACAAGGGCACTTGCTCAGCTATGTTCATATCAGCATTGTTTGTAATAGCCAGAACCTGGAAACCTAGATGCCCTTCAACTGAAGAATGGATAAATAAAATATGGTACATATACACAATGGAATACTACTCAGCAGAGAAAAACAATGACATCATGAGGTTTGCAGGCAAATGGATGGATCTAGAAAAAAATCATCCTGAGTGAGGTAACCCAGACTCAGAAAAACAAACATAGTATATACTCATTCATAGGAGGATACTAGATGTAAAACAAAGATGACTAGACTGCTAGTCACAACTCCAGGGAGGCTGCCTAGAAAACAGAACCCTAAGAAAGACACAATGATCACCCAATGACAAAGAAATGCATGATATCTACATGAACAACCTGGACGTGAGTGGGTAATGAAGGGCAAGGTTCAAGGGAAAGAGAGCTTAGGGGAGTGGGAGGGAGAACAAGAATAAAGAGACCATGACAAATGAAGACCACATGAGAATAGGAAGAAGCAAAGTGCTAGAGAGGTCCACAGAAATCCACAAAGATACCTCCACAATAGACTACTGGCAATGGGTGAGAGAAAGCCCAAACTGACCTATTCTGGTGATAGGATGGCCAAACACCCTGCCGTGCTAGAAATCTCATCCAATGACTGAGGGAACCAGATGCAGTGATCCACGGCCAGGCCCCATGTGGAGCTCCAGGAGTCCAAATGGTGAGAAAGAGGAGGGTTTGTATGAGCAAGAATTGCTGAGACCAAGATTGGAAAAAGCACAGGGACAAATAGCCAAACAAATGGAAATACATGAACTATGAACCTATAGCTGAGGAGACCCCAAATGGATCAGACCCTCTGGATAAGTGAGGCAGTTGATTAGCTTGAACTGTTTGGGAGGCATCCAGACAGTGGGACTGGGACCTGTCCTCAGTGCATGAGCTGGCTGTTTGGAACCTGGGGCTTATTCAGGGACACTTAACTCAGCCTGGCAGGATGGGACTGGACCTGCCTGAACTGAATCTATCAGGTTGAACTCAATCCCCAGGGGAGTCTTTGCCCTGGAGGAGATGGGAATGAAGGGTGGGCTGGGGGGAAGGCTGTAGGGGGAGGACAATATGTAAAATTAAATTAAATTATAAAATAAAAAATACAACATAAAAAAGAAATTTACTTACTCTCTTTAACACACAAATATATGAGGGGAAATGTTTTTTTGTTATTTTATTATTTATTTTATATCCTGATCTCTGTTTCTCCCACTACCTCTCCTCCTGTTCCCTCACCCTGAATCCCTGATACCCTCCCTATCCACTTTCCTTCTTCTTTGTGCAGAAAGTAGAAGACCTCCTATAGGCATCAACAAAGCATGGCACATCAAGTTGAGGCAGGACTAAGCTCCTCTCCCTGCATCAAGGCTGGGTGAGGTAACCCAACATGGGGAATAGATTCCCAAGAGCCAGCTCAAGTGCCAGGGACAGGTCCTGATCCCACTACTAAGAGCTCCATGAACAGACCAAGCTACACAACTGTCACACTGCATGGGACCAACCTAGGAAAATGTTCTTATCATCATTGACGATTTGTAGAGCATCTTTGTCAGAGGAGAGGCAATTCTGTAGTCCCTGTGATTGCTATTTCAGCTAACTTCACAGATGGATCCTTTAAATATGTCATGTTCAATGAAATGAGACTCCACTGCTGGGGGATGTCTTTCTGTATGCTGTGAATATATGTTGTTCCCATTGGTTAATCAACAAGCTGTTTTGGCCTATGGCAAGGCGGCTTAGAGGCAAACAGGAAAGGAGAAAGACAGGAAAGAAAAAGGTGGAGTCTGGGAGATGCCAGCCTGCTTAAGGAATAACATGCCAGCATACCAGTAAGCCAGAGAACATGGGGCAAAACAGATTAATAGAAATGGGTTAATTTAAGATATAAGAGAAAGCTAGCAAGAGGTCTGCCATAGACCATACAGTTTATAAATAGTATTAAGCCTTTGAAAGATTATTTTATAAGTGGCTGCAGGACCACAGGCTTGGGTGGGACCAGAGAAATCTTCCAACTACACTCCATGATGCAAAAAGTGTTCTGTTGACTACATTCCTCATTGCCCAACATCTTGACCTTTAGAAATTCAAATACCACTAATATCCCTGACTTCCAAGCAGACATTCTAGTCTATGTGTCATTTCCCTCACCATTATGTTATCAAAAGCAGCAGGGGTCCTGCCCCTATTGCTTTCTCTCAGAGTCCATAGAAGAGTCTACCAACCAGCTGAGGATCTAAACTTAGGGATATTGAGAGAATATAAGTACACTAAGTTCTTTAGTCCATTCACTTTATTCTTCTAATTCAATTTCACAAGTGCTGTGGGAGAACTTTACATACACACACACACACACACACACACACACACACACACACAAGCAGTAATTCTTTGGCAATACAATGCAAGGTTTGAAGTTTTCATGGTCACAGAGAGAGATGATAAGATCCCTATATAGAGCAATAATTCTCAGCTTCTAATAACAACCCAAAGGGAGAGTGAATAAAGGGGAGTTCTCTGGTAGGGCTAACTAAAGGCTGAGATCAATTAGGTAATTTAAAAAAGTAATTTATGTGCTCAAACTATAATCTAGAAGTGGTTAGGTAAAATGTTAGGAGTCTATATATGTCAGTATAAATTACTAGTAAAGTGAAAGTGTTGCCATGGGATGTCTTTCTGTATGCTGTAAACATGTGTAGCTCCCATTGGATAATAAATAAAGCTGTTTTGTCCTATGACAAGAAAGCTTACAGCCAGGCTGGAAATTCAAGCAGAGATACAGAGAGAAGAAGGGTAGAGTTGAGGAGACATCAGCCTGCTGCCCAAGGAGCAAAAAGATGCCAGCAGACCAGTAACATCATGGACACATGGCAACATATAGATTAGTAGAAATGAGTTGTTGTAAGAGTGAGCTAACAAGACACCTGACCCATAGTCCATTTAATTTGTAAATAATATAAGCTTCTGTGTGTTTACTTGGGACCAAGTGGCAGGACACAAATGGGAGAGATTAGCCCCGACCACAGGGCTGGAGAGGACTGAAGAAACTTACGGCTACAAACTGTCTTTTATTCTTAGACACCACTTTCTCCCACCCCACTCAACCTATGTCATAGCTTGTAGCATTTGGTTATTAAAAGCATTTTCTCTATGAGTTATTGCTAAGCAGGGAATCTAGGAATAGCACCAGGCTGAGATAAAGAAGGGAGGATTAAAGCTTAATTTGCACAAGAAAAAAAAAAGCTTGGCACTTATCATCTGCCTGGCCTTGTCAGAAATCTCCTTGGGTCAGTGGGACAATAACTACCTTAATTCAGTAACTAGCAGGGGGCTAAGACACCATCCCAGAAATGTGAGCAGTAAATCTCTTAAGTTAGGGTCTTGTGTAAATAAACTGGGGTGAAAGTAAGAAGTAGAGGATTTAATTGTTAGTGGTTATTTTCTCTTTCTGTGGGCGAGATGAGCTAATATTTATCAATGTGCAGTTTGTCCTTAGATTTAAAAGTACCTTTGTTGAAATACTTTTGTCCGAAGAATGGCCCCGGCCAGATGTATGCTGATGAAGAATAAATACAGCTGGGGAAATTTATCCAATTACCCCCAAATGTATAGGGAAAGTTGCGCCCAATTAATGATCAATCACACTCTTATAAGTTCTTGAAGGAAGAGTCATATGGGAAAACTACAATAGCACACAAGAAATTCATTGCAGGATACAGCTAATACATTAAAAAGCCAATATTACCAAGACTTCTTGAATCTTGGCTTTCCTCTGGAAAAGTCCATAACTTTTTCCAGATAATGGCTTGGCCAATATCAGCTGACTTCCTACTTCATATCTTGGTGGCTCTTAGGATTATATAGCTGATATTCTTGTTTCCTCTACTCAAAGGACATCAGTCCTGACCCTCTTAATATTCATTCATGCTTGAAAACTCCATCAAACAACATTCTATCTGGCAATTTCTCACCTTATATTAGTTCCCATTAAAACACATCAGCTCATTTGCTGTGTTCTCTTGGCTCAAAAACCTGGTATGTAATGCTCTTGAACATTTGCAGCATTGTCAATTCCCTATGAGTTTAATGTGTTACTTATCCCTGACCCTGACCCATGGCTCTGTAATGCCTGAGATTTCTCCTGGTCTCTTTTGTTCCCCTGATGCCCACTATAATCCACAGACTCTTTTATATCCTTGCTCCCAATTTCCATCACTCCCACCAGGGTTCAAGATGAATCATTTTGTTTTCGTTAGCAGGGTTTGAATAATATATTCTTGTAAGACTTGTGTTTGGAAGCCTGAGTACCTGACTAGAACAATCCTGGCCCCATGGAGGATGCTAGGGTTGGAGTGTGGTTTTGTGGCTTGTTCTGCTGGATGTGATCTCTGTATTCTAGGTAAGTCTTGAACCAGAGTCAGGAAGTAGAATTCAGTGCACCATGGCGAGATCACATCAAAACTCTACCATGATAGAGTTGTGCACCTGTGAAAGAGTTTACTAAAGTAAAAATTCAAGAAACCAAGAAACATGGGAGGGTCATACCACTTTTATTTTATTACTCATTTATATTTTTGTGTTTTGCTACAAGTTGATAGTTTATATTCTTCTATTAGCTGTGTATGTATACTTTGATGCAATCATGGTGTTGTATTGGTTCTTGGACTATCTGTGGTTGTAGATCCAAAATAGGGTTATGGAACATAGTCCTCTGGAGTTACAGGATATTTAACATACTTAACAAATTTTCTATATTATCAAAGACACCATATTTAAATGTTGCCTTGATCACTCTACTCATTTCTGAGCCTCTTTTCTCATATCCATTCTCTCATAAACAAAATGTGAATATTCATTTAAAATGTATTCTATACATAAATAGCTGTTATCCATGTTTAGATTCAACGTTTGAAGCTCATATTTTACCCTACTAATTTCACATCCTTGACATGCTGATGTTTCTAATATGATAATGCCTAATAACCCAAGCATTTACCCTACCAATGTCCCAAACTCTCTGGACAACTAACATCTGCATTGTAATACAGATTAATTGATTGTACCAAGAATATAGCATAGATTAAATATTTAAACATGATATGATTCAGATAGTAGTAAGTACTACTTTGCATGGATCATTAAAGTTTTACCTATTTTGCTTGGAATCACAGCATTAATTAATTTCAGGATCTGTCAAAATTTGGGATTATTAGTTTTTATCACTTCAATAAATATTGACAGAAAAGCTAAGATTCCATGATGTTGTTTAGTAAGTGGGCTATAACACACAATATGAACATTCCAATGAATACTGGTTCCTCACTGTCACTATTTCCAATGTCAATGGCAAGGAATGCTACAGACAGATACAAAATTATGTATCCTCTATGTTAGAGAAACTAAGAAAAAACAATTTTCTATGGATAACAATTAGGAGGCCTGTCCTACAATTTGCCCTGGATGGAGATGGTCACATCTTTTTATTGTGTAGGATACCATCTGTCACCCAGATCTGTTAGTGTCTCTGTCTTCCAATGATCTAGTGGACACAATAATGACAAAATGTACAGCAAAATCTGTATATAGGACATAAACATACATGAGAAGTTCATGAAAAGTTATAAACTGTTGCTGTGGGCCGCAGGAATATATCATAAGAACTCAGCTGGTTTTGGCAAAGTCACTACCTGGAGGGATCAGGGAATTCCTCCAGAGGAAGTCAAATCCCAAGGAGTTTTTGGTGTTACTTGGCTTGTTATATATCAGCTGTATTCTGTTATGAAAATCATGTGTGCCTTCATAGCTTTCCCAATTGACTTTTCCCTAAGAAGGGCTAACAGTGTAGACTGATCACTCTCTGGACATACACATTCCAGGTATTTGGGGAACAGCCTCAGGAAAGGCTTTCTCTGGAATCAGATTATCTCCCTTAGCCACTTTCAAGGACTACAGGAAACACCACCCAGGTGGGTGCTCATTGTTAGTCCCAGGTCTTGTATAATATTGGAGGAACCAGCCTTAATATTATACATCCCAGGGGCTCAGGAGAGAGAACTACTAACGGCGAGAACTATTTTCAGAAAATATAATCTCAGCACACCGAGTTCTATAGTCCACTTGCTTTAATACCTCTATACACAGCTTCAGTCTGTTCTCATGTCTAGCTCCTTTCTTGCCTGATTTCTCTCTATATTTATCTACTGTCCCCTCTAGGTTCTATCTTAATTCCTTCATCTAGTTCTGTCCCTTCTAGGTTCTTATCTATCTAGTTCTTTCCCCTATCAGCTCCTCTCTCGTCTCCTTCTCTCTCATCTGGCTCTTCCTCATCTTGTTCTTCCCCATCTGGCTCTTCCTCATCTTCCATCTTGTTCCTCTAATCCTCTCTTTTAGCCCTTCAATCTAGTTCTTCCCCATCTCAGTTCGTTCCTCTCAAGTTCTTACCCATCTAGTTCTTCCATTCTCTTTTCTCTTCTCTCCTGCCTCCTGGAAGTCTCAGTATATAAAGGGAGGGTCCAAGCTAAATTGTGTAAAACTATTACTTAACATCCACCTCTCCTAGGCGGTGTCTCCTTGTGGAATTTACCGTAAATCAGGAGACTAGCATGTGGGCTGTTATCATTGTTAGTCCACCTGGGACTAACAATGGCACCACTGGTGGTGTTCCTGTAGTCTTGAAGTGGCTAAGGATATCTGATTCAGAGAAAGCCTTTCCTGAGCTGTTCTCCAAATACTGAATGTTATGTCAGAGAGTGATCAGTCTACACTGTTAGCCCTTCTTAGGGAAAAGTCAATTGGGAAAGCTATGAAGGCACACATGATTTTCATAACAGAATACAGCTGATATATAACAAGCAAGTAACACTAAAAACTCTTGGATTTGTTCCTCTGAGATTCCTGATCCTCAGGTAGTGACTTTGCCATAACAGCTGAGTTCTTATGATATATTCCTGCGGCCTGCAGCAAACTGTAACATCTTCCACACATTATTAACTGCATTTCTAAATTGAAAACACCTCTTATACATAGAATTCTTTGTCAAGCACTGTATCAAAGTTAACATAAAAAGCTCATTGGAGTTTCCTCAAGAAATACTACACAAGATGACACAGGTGTTATTTGACCTGGATGCAGTAACTTGATGATGCTCTTCTATAGTAATATCAGAAGCATATTGAGCAGGACAAAACTCAAAAACATGTGATGCTTTGCATAACATAAAAAGGTGTCTTATCTCATAATGTTTTAGGTTGATATTGAACTGGATAAGTGACTGAACATTGAAATATATGCAAAAACACACAAACAAACAAAATACACATGCAAAATTAAATTATGGGATTTTGTACTCCTTACTTAGAAAAGCAGAATTTCAATCCAGTAGAATCACATCTCATAACAAAGCGGCAAATAGTAGGAAAACCCATAGTCATAATGTCTGTGATGTTGCCCAGGCACCAACTGGGGTTATATAAAATAGCAACAAAGCTTTGTAAAATAGAGTAGAGTGTATAAAATGCTAGAAAGATAGATACAAGATTCAGAATTCTCTCAGTGGCTTTGAATTCTAGGGAGATTCTGGTAGAACCATGAGGGTTATGGATATGTTGAACCTACTGCTTATGTCTGAAGAGAATGACAACCATGGAGCCACTGGAAAACACCATAAACACAGAAAACAGGAATTTGGAAACATCAGTAATCCTGCATAAATGAATTCACAAGTTTATCTCAACCCAGAGTTGAACAGTATTCAAAATTTTGTTATATGGTCATAATTTTGCCAGTATTTTTGATATGAACATACAAAGGGAAAATAAAATTTATCATCATGTATGTGACCCAATCAAGAGAAATAGAGAGGCCAATATATTTTGGAGCTTTGACTTTCAGATCTTCCAACATGTCTTCCCGGGACTGATAATGGTAGCTTGTTGGTCACTCAAAAGGCAGGTGGTTCTTATGGACATGATTATCACAACTCTTTTTTTTTTTCATTTTTCTTTATTAAGAAATTTTCTACTCACTCCACATGCTATCCACAGACACCCCTCTTCCCTCCTCCCATTCCCCCAGCTCTCTTTCCCAAGTCACCCCGCAACCCCACATCCCTCAAATCGAGGTCTCCCATGGGGAGTCAGCAGAGCCCAGCACACTGAGCCTAGACAGGTCCAAGCCCCTTCCCTCTGCACCAAGGCTGTGCAAGGTGTCACACCACAGGCACCGGATTACAGAAGCCTGTCCATAGACCAGAGACAGATCCTGATCCCCCTGCCTTAGTGCCCCCCAAACAGTTTGAGCCAAACAACCGTCTTCCATATCCAAAGGGCCTAGTCCAGTCCCATGGGGGCTCCACAGCCACCAGTCCACAGTTCATGGGCTTCAACTAGTGTGGCCAGTCATCTCTGCATATCCTCCAATCATGATCTTGACATCCCTTTTCTGCAGAATCCCTCCTATCTCTCATCAATTGGATTCCTGGAGCTCAGTCTGGTGCCTGGTCATGGATCTCTGTATCTGCCTCCATCTGTCACCAGACAAAGGCTCTATGATGATAGCTAGGTTATTTGCTAGGCTGGTCACCAGAGTAGACCAGTCCAGGTACCCTCTGACCACTGCCAGCAGACCAAGGTAGGGTCAACCTTGTGGATTCCTAAGAGCCTCCCCAGCACCCTGCCTCTTTCTATTCCCATGATGTCCTCATCTATCATGGTATCTTCCTCCCTGCCCTCCAACTCTGTCCCTGTTCCAGCTTGACCCTCCCATTTCCCTATGTTCTTTTCCCCCACTCCTCGCCCTCTGCCACCCCCCCCCACTCAGTTCACTCATGTAGATCTCATTCAGAGGGCTGATCTCCAAAATATATAAAGAACTCAAAAAGCTAGACATCAAAATACTGAGCAAACCAATTAGAAAATGGGCTACAGAGCTTAACAGAGAATTCTCAACAGAATAATCTCAAGTGGCTGAAAGACATTTAAGGAATTGCTCAACATCCCTAGTCATCAGAGAAATGCAAATCAAAACAACTCTGAGATACCATCTTACACCTGTCAGAATGGCTAGGATCAAAAACACTGAAGACAGCTTATGTTGGTAAGGATGTGGAGAAAGGGGAACACTTCTCCACTGTTGGTGGGAATGCAAACTTGTACAGCCACTCTGAAAATCAGAATGGCAGTTTCTCAGAATATTGGGAATAAGTCTTTCTCAAGACTCAGCTATACCACTCTTGGGCATATACCCAAGGAATACTCAATCTTACCATAAGGACACATGCTCAACTATGTTCATATCAGCATTATTGATAATACCAAGAACCTGGATACAACCTAGATGCCCCTCAACTGAAGAGTGGATAAAAAAAAATATGGCACATATACACAATGGAGTACTACTCAGCAGTAAAAAACAATGATATCATGAAATGTGCAGGTAAATGGATGGATCTAGAAAATATCATCTTGAGTGAGGTAACCCAGACTCAGAAGGACAAACATAATGTGTACTCACTCATAAGTGGATACTAAATGGGAGGGAAGATATGGCCAGACTGCAACCCACAACTCCAGAGAGGCTAGCCAACTCTTTCAATATAAAATAAAAAAATCAAGTATACAGCCAAAATCATTGAAGAACTATTTCAATCTAAAATTTACCATTGTTTGTGGTACTCTTTTAGAGAGAATGATCAAAGAGTTAGCAATGGTTAGATGTGTGAGAAACAATTCTGTAGACTTCAGTTATTTTTTATTGTAGTAATAAACTAAACAGTGAGAAAAAAGGGAGACATTTCCCACAATTCCAACCATAGTCTGTCATAAGAACACTATTCCTATTGCTTAATTCTTTGAGTCCATTTTACTACCCAGCATATCTTCCTTTAATGGTGCCAAGGGAACCTCTCTGAGAAAAGTGATGAAACTGATTGCTCTGTAATCATGACTCTTTATGGGTGAGAATCACTTGAACTTGAGTTTGCAAACCCAGTGTGCAACATAGCAAGATGCAGTCTCAACTAAAAGTCATTCTAATATAGTTAACTTTGATTGAGTTTATTGAAATCTTAATATACACACATATATATGCAGAAAATTCCCAATGTATATGTTTGTAAATTCTGGCTTAAAAATAGAGCCTTGTTATTCTGGGAGATGCAGTGGCCAATGACTGCAAGTGATAAGGATACTTAATTCCACGCCTCTAGCATAAACAGCAATTTTCCACTCATGTTGAAGACTAAGAATTCATTCATAAAACTAAGATCTTCACAAGGGCAGACATCCATTCTGATTATATTTTATCTGAATTTTAATCATAAATGACAACAATTTTTAACAATTTGCAAATTTTATTCATTCATAAAAATCTTTATTATCATGCATTAAACAATGAGATTCAAATAACCAATTACAAAATGTTATCTTGAAAGCTAATCTATTCTCTCTCTTCTCTTTCTCTTTCTTCGTGACATACGCATATAAACATACCCCACTAATAATTATTTTAAAAGTAAATATAATGAAATTAATTGAGCTGTCATTGTGCTGAATATGTGGGAAGGACTGCTAGTATCTCTACAAGATAAATGTCAGGGAGCCATAAGATCTCATCAGGATCCCAAGCATAAAATAAATATAAACAGAAATGATAATGCTATCATGCTTTCATTGTGATGCTCACTGAATCTTTGTCTAACTTTATAATGTATGTTAAACTTCATGACACTTTGGACCCCATTAGATAAAGAAATAAGTACAAATGGCATACACTATGATACAGAGAATCTTACAGGAGATAGTTGAAAGCCCACAATGCTTTGCAGCTTTGTAATTCACCTAAGTGGAGTCTTGGCTTGCTAAAATAAATGCACACACATGGGGAAATGGTGCTGGTCAGTCATTCATACCAAATCTGTGAGGACAGAAAAATCTTCCTTAATCAATGGAAAATGCTGCAGCCCGAGAGCTATAAGGAACATAGAGACATTTGGAAAGATAATACATGGGAATGACATACTCTCTTTTTTTTTTGAGAACTGAGTATAAGGATCTCAACTTATATTCAGTGCAGAGAGGGAAAAGATACTTTCAGTTCCTTTCAGGTTCTGGATTTGTGTTTTTATATGATTTCTGTGTGCATGAATGTGAGTGTCTCTTTGTCCATTTGTATTCCCTGTGTTTTTCTTTGGCTCTTTTTTCTCTGTTTGTCTTGTCTTATTATGGTTTGTTTGTTCTTATGTTACATTATTGTTTTCATATGTCTTTTTATATTCTAATGAGAGATGAGTATAGATTTTTTTTCTTTTTTTTTCTTTTTTTTGGTTTTTCGAGACAGGGTTTCTCTGTGTAGCTTTGCGCCTTTCCTGGGACTCACTTGGTAGCCCAGGCTGGCCTCGAACTCACAGAGATCCACCTGGCTCTGCCTCCCAAGTGCTGGGATTAAAGGCGTGCGCCACCACCGCCCGGCGAGTATAGATTTTGGTGGGTGCAAAAGTGGTGAGGATATTAAAGGAATTGTGGAAAGATGAGACAGAATCACTATCTTGTTTTAAAAATCCATTTTCATTGTCTTTAAATGGAAAAGGAGAAGATCTAAAATACCAAATCCCTATTATCACTCTGAGTCAGAAGGACCATTACTATTCCCCAACCCCAAAAGTCACTCTGCCAATTTTCACTGACTGACATTACTTTTCAGAGACACTGGAAGTGAACAATAGCATGCATGTGGGTCACATCAAATGAAATCTAGTATTATCATTATAAGTACTTACTAAAGTTTTCATTGTGTGAAGCGGATTCCTGAAGGGAGTGTTCTCTATGGCTCACCAACATGATGGGAATAATTCTTTCGGATTTTGATGGATGAAAACAGCATAAGATAGAATTCCACTATGGGTATTATCTCCCAGTGATTTCTTTGGATCAGAGTAGTGACCAGAAAAGTTTATAAACTGTCTTAATTTCACGTTGGTATATTAGACATTATAGTCTCAAAAATCTTGTTAACATATCTAAAATATTATCTACTACATCCATATTAACTTTAGTAGAATAAAATTGACACATCAATATTCTAAAAGAAAAAGGATGCTTCCTAGAACTAAATTGAAACCTAAAAAAAGAAGTGGCAATCTATTAATCACTGTTACAATTCTCTTCCTTTTGCACATTCTGCAATTTGGATAGAGGTTAAGTGTAGAAAATGTGATTACTGTCATTATTAAAAAAAGATCTTAGATGATGCTTCATAAATGTCTGTCTAAATTCATAATGCTCTGTGGAGACTGTGAAGGCTAGAGAAACATGAACATCTCCAGACTTTAGGAATGAAAGTTGTATAAATTTATGCTCAATAGTGTTATGCAAGCATATCTTCAAACAACCTGTGCTCAGTTTGCTTTATTAAATCTAAAGTTAGAACTCTGAATAACATAATTACTATAATTCTCAAGTAAAGTCAAGTAACATTATATTGTGATTTGGAATAGTCATCAAGGACAGTGAGATCACAGTGGAGATCGACATCACAGAAGACAGAGATATGGGTGGAATTAGCACATCAATCTTTATATAAAGGTCTAATGCCCTGTGACCTGATCTCCCTTCAGAACTGCAATCTTTATTTCAAATGCAGTAGCAATGACAGCATTGGCTTTGGGGGCCAAGACTTTTTCTTAATTATTTTGCAAGTGATAATTACCAAGACTCTTGTAAGTTTCTTGTGAGTGTCTCAAAGAAAAAAAAAGATCTTGGAGAGGCTCTTACTTTTTCATTACCCATAAAGACAGCTATCGCCTTCTGCTGAAGTTAGACAAATAATTAGCACAGAGATCTATGTCTCACTAGGCTCTATTTATCATGCAATTCCATACTAAATAAAGATATGTTTTCTTTCAATTTGCGACTCCCCAGAATAACATCGACTCATCCTTATCAGGTACTTTCTATGCTGAAGACACCACATACTTGTGTTGGAACATGGAGAAATAATGCTGGCACAAACCTGGAAGATTCATTCCCTTTGAGTAGCTTTCAAATGTACTGAAGTGATATGCATGCTTCCAAAGGAAAAAAAGTTAATCATCAATTTTACCCAGCTATTAATCTTGAGGACCACATTAATGACTAGCCTAGCAAGATATGCCCACCGGTGTAAAAGTTAAATGAACGTCAAGGAAGTAACCAATAGCTTTCTTCTTGATTTTAAGGCACACTCCGTAAGTTGAAAATCATATCTGGCACCATTAATTGATGCAAGAATCTGTGGTAGGCAGGTCATAGTTGTTAGTGGAGAACAAACTATCAATCTGCTACATAGGCATAGTATCAAACAAACTCCTAATGGCTTACTTTTATATCCATAAATTAGAACAACTCTCAACTGTCAGTAGAAATGCTTCTTTCTGCAGTACATGACAAGCAACACTGAGATCCACAGGTGATCAAGATGCAGAGATTATGAAGTTGTGCAGGGTTAAGACCTAAATGGGACATCTGTATTATAACCCTCCTCACAAGGCTCAGGGATCACAGTTAAAGAGGTGGTAGAAATGAGCCAAGAACCAGACAGAATAGATGATTTCAAAAAAAAAAATGGAATTTTATGTGAGTTCAATTTAGAATTGTCAAAATCAATGTTACCTATAATATATTCAGCAATCTCATAGAAACATATAAAGCTCTTATTTTCCTAAAAAAAAGATTATATTTTTCAATGTTCTTCTTGCTATGTTATCCAGGATCTCTGGGACAATGCTCAAGTTTTAGACCAGAATAAGCAATATTTAAGGAGCAATTTGATCACAACAATGGTTATTTCCATAATTAAAATAAAATATTGCCAAAAGACAGAATGAACTCCCGGGATTTAGCAGTGGGAATAATGTTCTCATCATAAACTATAGTCAGAATTCTAGGCAATTTATCTCTTTTTCCCACTATATAATCCTTCACTCCAATAAGAATATCATAAAACTCAAAGACTTGATATCACACATCTAATTATAGTCAATTCCTTGATCATTCTCTCTAAAAGAGTCTGTTATACAATGGAAGCTTTTGGGTTGAAGCATTTATTAAATTATTTTGAATGTAAACTTTTGGTGTCTTGACAGAGTAAGCAGGAGAGTGTTTATTGGCACCACCTGCCTCTTGAGTGAGTACCAGGCTATCACCATCAAACCCAGGGGAAATATGTTAAAAAAAATCTTAAAGTCGAAACTGCAAAATCCATTGGCATCTATATTTCTCTCTACTGGGTTCTGCATATTGTGGTAAGTTTCATTTTCTTTTTGTATGTGCATACATAAAGGATTAGCAAAAACATGACAAGGAAGAGAAGAGATTTTGAATTCTGTTCAATTGAAGATTGTGATAAAATTGTAGAATCAATATATGCAGCAATTCTGGTATTTCTCAAAGTTTTGTTTTCTGTGCTTATCACCTGTTGCAGCACCTCCATGATTGGCATTCTGTACAGACAAAAGCAACAGGTTCAACACATCTGTAGCATGCTGATCCCCACAAACCTCCTCTGAGTCTAGAGAAACCCAGAACATTGTACTAGTGTCCACCTTTCTGATGTTTTATACTCTCTCTTCTATCTTAAATGCTTATCTTGTTCTTATTGATGATCACAATTGGTGGCTGTTCACATAACAGCTGTTATTTCTCTGTGTTTTCCCATTTTAGGTCCTTTCATTCTTTGGAATCCTCACTTCAATATGTATAGGTTCTGTTTTGTATGTGCAATAAATATAAAGCCCACTGATCTTTTCCTGGGTACTTAAAGTAGATATTTTTGCACAGTATCCAAACGTTTATGCACTCACATTACTTAAAATATTAACACAGAAACAAAGAAGAACCTACTTGTCTTGCAAAGGAAAACACAAAGCCTCTCAAGTTTTCTTCAGCTGGTTGATAGGGGCCTACAAGGGTACAAAGGAGGTGAATAATGCAGGTTATCCTCACTTGGATGAACAGCTTCCATTGAGAAAAAAATCTTTTTTATTTCTTTGGGCAAAGTAAGTAGACTGAGTCTTAGTTCTGCAAAGTTAATGTCATGAGTTTAATTGACCAAGAGGCATACATAATGAAAAATTTCTCAAGAGCAAGACTTGTAAAGAAATTAGTTGCTGGTATTGTCCATATGCAAGACCACTGACTTCTCAAGTATTTTCTTAGTGTCCTTTCTATTGCTGTGACAAATGTGATAAACACCATAAACCAAAGCAATTTGTGGATAAATAGTTTATGTGGTTTACAAATCCCATGTCCCGGGCCATCATGAAAGAAACTAGGGACAGAAATGTTCAGCATTTGTTAGATGTAGAAAGCAAAACCTTTAGTGAAAGATTACTCAGTTAAAGGCTGGGTTCTCTCTAAATATGCTCAAACAAAGGAGAAACCACAGTATATGTGTGGCTCAGTAAAGTAAATGGTTCTCTAGAAATGTTGGAGTATTTTGTATCTTTTCCATTTCCACATCACATGTATGACAATATTTGTGAAAACTCCACTCAAAATAATCCAAACAACAGCTGAGTAAAGTTTCACCACAGATTGTCATATATACAACTTTTCAAAGTTAAATCAAAATGAAATGAAAACTTAAACAGACCCAGTGAAACAGAAGCAATAAATACAGTCTTCCAACTAGAGGAATCCCAAGGTCATATAATTTCAGTGCAGAATTCTTCTAGGCCTTCAAAGAAAAAAACACATGTTCTTCAAATTATTCTTGAAATAGAAGCCAAAAGAACATTTATACATTCTTTTATCAAACCACTATTACCCTAAAACAAAAAAATGATTAAGCAACAACCTAATATCCATTAAGAACATAGACGCAAAAATTGGTAATAAAATACTTGCAAACAAAATTCAAGAACATGTCAAAAAGAATGTCCAATATGACCAAGATTGCTTCATCCCAGAGATGCAGGTATGATTCAACATACAGAAATTGATCCACCACATCCACAGACCAGAAAGGAAATACCACATAATCATGCTATTAGATCAGAAAAGGTCTTTGATAAAATATACCTCATGATAAAAGTCCTAAAGAAATCAATGATATAAGGGGTTATGCATCAACATAATAATGGAAAAGTACAGCAAGCCCACATCCAACATCAAACTAAACCAAGAGAAATGCAAAGCATTTCCACTGAAGACATGAACAAGGCAAGGATGACTGCTGTCTTCATATCTACTCTATATAGAATTGAAGGCTTAGCTAGTGTAATACGGTATTTTAAGGAGGCCTGCTGGACAGAAATAGAAAAGGAAGAAGTTAAAGCAGCCTTATTTGTAGATTATATAATTTCATACAAAAATGACCCCGGATTCTCCACTAGTAAACATTAACATGTGATGAAAAACTTTTAACAAAAAGCAGGATACAAAATTAACCCAATAAAATCAATTATCTTCCTATACACCACTGAAAAACAGACTGAGAAAAGAATCATGGAAAACATTACATATCTTTTTTTTCATTCACTAGAAGTTTTACTATTAAAGTTTTTTTAATTTAAATATATTTTATCATATTTCCCCCTCCCCTAAGTTCTTCAATATATTCTTCCCCTCCCTACAACCTCAACATTAAGTTCTCCTTAAACAAACAAATAAGCAAACAAACAAAACTACAATAAAACAACCCCTCCATACAAGAAAATAAAACACCACAACAAAATGAGAAAACAATACAACAAAATAAAACCACCAATATGTAACCAAATTAAAAAAAAAAAAAAAAACCTGTGCACTCCATTCAGTGCTTCAGTGTCAGACACCCATTCAATTGTACACTCAGGAATTCCTTGACAACAGCAAACTGGAAGCCATAGTATAAGTACAGACCTGGTGGAGACCTATGCAGGTGCTGTACATGCAGCATCAGTGTCTGTAAGTTCATAGGAACTTTCTCATATAAATTTAAATGGCCTTGTTTTCTTGATGTCCTTCATCCCCTCTTGATCTTGCACTGTTCCTGATCCAGGGGCTCCCTGAGGTCTGGTGGGAAGGATTAGATTGAGTCAACCCATTTGGGTCTGAGTGTTCCACAATATCTCATTCTCTGCATAATGTTTTGTTGTGGGTCTCTGTATTTGTTCCCATCTGCTGCAAGAGGCTTCTTGGATGATAGGTGAACAAAGCATTGGTATATGATTACAGCAAAATATAATTAGAGTCATTTTATCACTACATTGTTTATCACTACATTTTAGACTACCAAAAAAACCCACAAAAAAAAAATGATAGTTCATGCTGGCAAGAATGTGAAATAAAGAGAACACTCATTCATTCCTGGTTGGATTGAACACTAATACAGCCACTATAGAATCAGTGTGGTATTCCTTTGGAAGATAGGAATCAATCTACCTCATTTCCAGCTATATTATTCTTGGAAATATACCTAAATGGTACTTAACCCTACCACAAAGACACATGCTGAAATATGCTTATTGTTGCTTTATTCATAATAGCCAAAAACTGGAAACAACCTAATTGTCCGTCAAATAAAGAATAGAAAAGAAATGTGGTACATTTACACAATGGAGTTTTACTTAAACATTAAAGAAAATGACATAATGAAATTTGCAGGCAAATAGAAATAGAAAATAATAATCTGTAGTGAGGTAACCCTGACTCAGACAGACAAATATGGCATGTATTGACTCACATGTGGATATTAGCTGTTAAATCAATGATAGATAACTAGGCTATAACTCATAGAACCACTGAGGGTAGGTACAGATTAAGGTACTGGAGGAAACAACTAGATTACATTAGAAAGGGAAATAGACTAGATAAACATGGGTGGAGGGGATGGGGCTGTTGGAGGGAATAACCAGAGATATGGTTATAATTAAGGGGCATATGAGGGGTATTGTTGTTCAAATCTAAGATGGTCTTATAATTAAAAAAAAAAACAGAGACAGATATTGGTGTGAAAGCTAAAAGATCAGAGAAGCAGAGCAAGCCACACCCAACTTCAGTTCACCAACTCCTCAGCCAATTCTGGTTCCACAATCCTCAGACTGAAAGCCTATGAATCCTCACCCAAAAGGATCTCAGTTGGACTGCCTTAGTTCCTGTCTCCTCATGCTTTACATACCTTTCTCCACCCTGCCATCAGTTCCTGGGATTAATGGTCTGTGTGCATCCCAGCACTGGGATTAAAGGTGTGTGCCATCATTGCCTGGCTCTGTTTCCAGGGTGGCCTTGAACTCACAGAGATCCAGATGGATCTCTGCATCCCAAGTGATAGAATTAAGTGTGTGTGCCACAACTGTCTGGCCTCTATGTCTAATCTAGTGGCTGGCTCTGACCTCTGATCCTCAGGCAAGTTTATTAGGGTACACAATATATCACCACAGGGTAGCATAAAAATCTAATACTAAAAAACCTTCCTAAAATTTATACATATATGAAGGAGATTAAAATGAACTTGCTGAGTAATGGGGGAGACAGAGTTCCAACTGGTCATTTCTTGTCATCTAACAAAGATTCCAGTGCCAGGATTAGGTTACATCTAATTGACTTATTGGTCCAAGGGGCCCTATGGGAATGCCCCCTAATACAGGCTGAAGCCAGCACTATAGCTTTCTCTCCACAAACTGACAGCAAGGTTCTTTTGATGAAGACAACACCTATATAACTCACTGAACATGGAGATATTGAGGTAGTGCCTACATAAGGGTATCCCTTCTATGTAGCATCTTTGGTAAAAGACAGCCCTTAACACACTATCAAAGGAGAAATATAAACACCAAACCAGCCACAAACCATTTATCCACAATGCTGTACTACCAGCAAGATATGTAAAGGCAATGGTGGCATGGAGTTTATGGGATTAAGCAATCAATACATGATTTGACTTGTGGCCCACTCTACATGATATAACCCATAGCCAACACTGCTTGGGTTAAGAAGAACTTGAGACTAGATAGCCCGGAGGCCAAGACTGAAATAGTAGTTCACACCACACACACACACACAAGCACACACACATACACACACACACGTATGTATGTATGTATATATATATATATGTAATTGTATATTGGAATAACTAAGCAAGTGAAAAGACTTGTATGATTAAAAGTTTAAAACATTAAAGAAAGGAATTCATACAGATATCAAAAGATGGAAAGACTTCCTATGTTCATGGACAGATGGGATTAATATAGCAAAAATGGCAATTGTATCCAAAGCAATCAACATATTCAGTGCATAACCCATCAGAATTCTAACACAGTTCTTTAGAGAAAATGAAAACAAAGGCAATCTTTTAAAAAAAGATTTATTTATTTTATGTGCATTGGTGTTTTGCCTGCATATATTTCTGTGTAAGGATGTCAGATTCCCTAGAATTTTAGTTACAGACGGTTGAGAGCTGTCATGTAGGTGCAGGAATTGAATCCAGGTCCTCCTGAAGAGTGGTCAGTACCCTTAATCAATGAGCCATCCCTCCAGTCCTTCAAAAGCAATCTTTTTTTTTTTTTCTTTTTTTTTTTGGTTTTTCGAGACAGGGTTTCTCTGTGTAGCTTTGCGCCTTTCCTGGAACTCACTTGGTAGCCCAGGCTGGCCTCGAACTCACAGAGATCCGCCTGGCTCTGCCTCCCAAGTGCTGGGATTAAAGGCGTGCGCCACCACCGCCCGGCTTTCAAAAGCAATCTTAATCTTCATATAGAAATACAAACAAACAAATGTAACACAAATCTTAACAGGTCTTATTAATAAAATACTCAGGGGAGCCAGGTATTGGGGTGAACTCTAAAAGATCAGAGAAACATAACAAGCCACATCCAACTTCACCTTGCCAACTTCTCAGCTGATCTTGTTTCCTCGGACTGAAAGCCTCTGAGTCCTCATTGGAATGCATCTCATCTGAACTGCTGCTAAAAAGCCTAAAATTTAAAAGACACTAGTTCCTGGTTTTTACACCTTATATAACTTTCTGCTTCCTGCCATCATTCCCTGGGATTAAAGGTATGCGTCACCATGTCTGGCTGTTTCCAGTGTGGCCTTGAACTCAGAGATCTGGATGGATCTCTGCCTCTGGAATGCTAGGATTAAAGATATGTGCTACTACTGCTTAACTTCTGCTTGTAAAGGGCAATTAAGTTTTGTTGTTGTTTGTCTTATTTTTCCATTGGAGTGGCACTGGATATGTCAACCACTCTAGAGCAAGACCCCATGCTCAGGATTATTTGGCCAATAAAAAGCCTACTTTCTATAGCGGTAAGTTGGACTTCATAATTGACATATTTTCTTACAAGGAAAAAATAAGCCATATGCAGGGAAAATATCTGCAAATCACTGTTCAACAACATGTCTATTCAGCATATGCAAAGTATACTGTAAATCCTATACTAAGACATACATATTCCAATTGAGAAATGGACAGATTTGAGTAAAACCATTTGTGGAAAGTAGTTAGGCAGCAAAAAAGCACTATCACACACATAGTATACTGATGGTAGTGAGTGAGTGCAAGACTGAATTGATTGGGATTTTCATGCATTGCTGTTGAGTAATGGAAATAGAATACATACTGGGGGAAAAGCTACCAGTTTCACATAAAATTAAGCATACATTTACCACAGCCCACTAAACACACTCTTTGATAATTAGCTTTGAAAACTGAAACAATGAGACTGCACAGAGGCTTTGATCAAGAAAATTCATAACGTTTTTATTTGTTGTAGCGAAAAACTTGAAATTCTCCTGTCCTTCAGTGATTTACTTATAAATTGTGTAATAATTTCCCTTTCCCATATCTGAAAATGAACTATGATTACATATGCTCACTTTGTGAGTTTCTGAGAATATGGGAACTTACTTTCATAACACTCTGAGTCTAAATTTATCTCAGAAAAGGAATTTATTTTAAAATTATGTATTATTCTGACTGCCTAAACTTAATGCTAGCCACACACTGGTAAATAGATCCCAGTATGTCATATCATTTTAAAATATTTTAAGCATTTTGGAATAAATTAGAATAAAAGATATACAAGTTAGTAAAATGATACAAAGACCACACTACATTGTAAATTTTCAAACTTAAATCTCTTGTAGAAGAAACTGTTAACTTAAAACTTTACCAAATTAAAGACAAGGCAAACAAAAAGTCAAACAAGGTATTCTGCTCCCTGTAGCTAGAGTTTTCCGCCTTGCCCACAGTCAGGACAAATCTTTGTCACCCGCCAGTCCCACAGCCGCTCAGACCAAACCAAGTAAACACAGAGACTTATATAGCTTACAAACTGTATGGCCATGGCAGGCTTCTTGCTAACTGTGCTTATAGCTTAAATTAATCCATTTCCATAAATCTATACCTTGCCACATGGCTGGTGGCTTACCGGCATCTTCACATGCTGCTGGTCATGGCGGCGGCTGCAGTGTCTCTCTATACCTTGCCTTCTGCTTCCCACAATTCTCCTCTCTCCTTGTCCCACCTACTTCCTGCCTGGCCACTGGCCAACCAGTGTTTTATTTATTGACCAATCAGAGCAATTTGACATACAGACCGTCCCACAGCAGCTCCCAAATGCACATTAGGTATATATTTAAATTTTTTGTGTGTTTGTGAGTGTGTGTGTATATGCTCCTGGAGGCAGGGGAGTGCTGGCACTAAACTTGGATTCACTAGAAGAACAGCAAGTGCTCTAAACGACTAAGCCATCTCTCTGATCCATTATAGCCTAAAGATATACTACTTGTCATTTTTCTCAAGGCATCATTTCTTCATTAATATCTCCAATATTTTTTCTAAGTCATCCACATTAAATATGTTCATAAATGATGTTTCTTGTTGTTTTCAGCTGCTAGGGATTAATTATGACCTCTCCTACACACTGGCTAAATGCTTTACCACTATACTATATCTTCCAGTGATCATAAGTACTGATGGATTTTCTGAAAAATGATGAGGCAATATATTACTGCAAGCCCTGCTACAGGAAAGGATTGCTTTAGTGTGAATTCTAAATCAATAGAGGCATTAATTTACAAGCTAATACTTTCTTAAAATGATATTTTTGTCAACTGGTAGTTGCTCCAAATCTATGATTATTTGACAGTGCCGTTCTTACTACTGAAGGCTTTGCTAGTCTGTCACATTCATGTGTTTTTTTAAACATATACTTTTTAAGATATATAAGATATATAATTTTTTAAAACTGCCCCTCAATACTATCTACATCAGTCATAGTATTATTCCTTTGACAGAGAAAAATAGATCATTTATCTGTGAATACACCAATATAAATTCTATACACATTAATGTTTTGGGTAGATACTAATATTCAAGGACACATAACAAGAGGATTGTTGACTAACTATGAATTCTCTTGTGCTTAACAAGGGTTGATAAGTGGGCAAAGGCTTTCCCACAATCACTACATCCATAAGGCCTCTCTCCTGTATGTTTTCTTTGATGAACATTGAGCCAAGACTTTGTAGTGAAGGCTTTCCCACACTCATTGCACTCATATGGTTTCTCTCCTGTGTGAATTCTCTGATGGGTAATGAGATCATTTTTGCGCAAGAAGCATTTTCCACATTCAGAACATGCAAAGGAAGTCTTTCCTGAGTGAAATCTCTGATGTACTATGAGCGGTGTCTTTTTCTCAAAGACTTTACCACATTCATTACATTTGTATGGCTTCTCCCCAATATGAGTTTGCTGATGTATACTTAGTGTACTTTTCATTGTGAAGCCCTTCCCACATTCATTGCAAATGTATGGCTTTTCACCATTATGAGCTCGCTGATGTGCAATGAGCATTTTTTTTTCACTTAAGCCTTTACCACATTCACTACATACATAGGGTTTCTCTCCTGTGTGAGTACGTTGATGCACATTGAGTTGACTCTTCTCAGGAAAGCTCTTTTCACATTTGTTGCATTTATAAGGTTTTTCTCCTGTATGGGTCCGTTGATGTATTATCAGCCGTATCTTTGTTGGGAATCCTTTTCCACATTCATTGCATACATAAGGTTTCTCTCCTGTGTGAGTTCGCTGATGGACAATGAGGCGGTTCTTTAAAGCAAAGCCTTTCCCACACTCACTGCATATATATGGTTTATTTCCAGTATGAGTTTGCTGATGTATCATAAGTTGTACCTTTGTTGGAAAGCCTTTTCCACATTCATTGCACACATAGGGTTTTTCTCCTGTGTGAATTCGCTGATGTACAACTAGGTGGCTTTTCAAGGCAAAGCTTTTTCCACACTCATTGCATGTGTATGGTTTCTCCCCAGTGTGAGTTCGCTGATGGGCAATTAGATCACTCTTCATGATAAACTTTTTTTGACAATAAGTACATATAAATGGTTTCTCTTCAGAATGTATTCGCTGATGTGTAATAAGACTATTCTTTAATGTGAAGCCTTTCCCACACTTACTGCATATGAAGGGTTTCTCACCAGTATGAGTTCTATAATGTCCAAGAAGACGTCTCTTCTCAATAAAGCCTTTTCCACATTCACTGCATACATAAGGTTTCTCTATTCTGTGAGTTTTCTGATGTGCCACAAGACTGAACTTCGTAGAGAAGGCTTTTCCACATTCATTGCATATATGCAGTTTCTCTCCTGTATGAGTCAGCTGATGAGTATTAAGACTGTTCTTCAGTGTGAAGCCTTTCCCACATTTACTGCATATAAATGGTTTCTCCCCAGTATGAATTCGATGATGAGCAACAAGACGCCTCTTCTCAATAAAGCCTTTTCCACATTCACTACATATATAAGGTTTCTCTCCAGTATGAGTTTTGTGATGTGCAGTGAGACTGGACTTTGTAGAGAAGGCTTTCCCACATACATCACATCCATGGGGTTTCTCTCCTGTGTGAGTTCGTTGATGATAAACGAGTAGATACTTTCTAGAGAAAGCCTTTTCACATTCAGTACACATATAATGCTTCTCTCCTGTAAGATTTTTCTGATGTACATTAAGGGATTGGTCATTTCCACTTAGCTCAGCAGAGTTCTTTATATCACAGTTTCTGCTCCGGTTTTCAAAACTTAAATTTGAGTTCAAAGATTTTTCACAGAAGTCAAACCCACTGCAGTTTTGCTTCAGTGGTGAATGGTCTTTGCTCTGATTAAAAATATTTCTGAAATTTCTATGTTTGTAGCATTGTTCAATGCTTTTGTGAATGGTTCTATCTTTCAAGTGATGTTGCAGAGGATCACCAACTTCTCTGATTTCTAGGAAAGAAGAGAATAGCATATAATTTCTCCATCTTCCTTTAAAACCAGACTGTTTAAGAAATGCTTTGGTAAGCTGGAGAAATGGTTTAGAGGTTTGAAAACACATATAACTCTTCCAGAGAATCTGAGTTAAGTCCCAAGCACCCAGGTCAAGAGGCTCACAACCATCTTTAACTGCAGCTTCAGGGGAACAGATACTATTTTATGGCCCATTTGAGGACCTGTACTCATGAGCATATACCCACATATAGGCACACACACACACACACACACACAAATAAAAAAAAAGAAATCTCAATAAGTGGCTTTTTAATGACAACTTTCTATTAATAGAAGAAACTGTGGTGTGTGTGTGTGTGTGTGTGTGTGTGTGTGTGTGTGTATTTAGCTCTTGCACATTGGTAAAAGAATCATTTAAATATATAGAAAGATAAAAGAATTGATATACTTTTTAAAAACAACATATATATATTCAGCTATTTTTTAAATTTTTAAAAAATAGACAGAGATAGTCAAACACAAATATGGTATGTGAGACAGGAAATCTCAGAACTTCACAGGACTTCAGATAATAAAACTCAGGGGCTAGAAATGTGCTTCAGTGGTGAGATACCTGCTACAAAATGAATGATCCCAGAGCCTAGTTTCCCCATAGACAAAAAAAAAAAAAAAAAAAAAAAAAAAAAAAAAAAAAAAAAAAGAAAGAAAGAAAGAAAAGAAAAAAAAAGAAAGGAAACAAAGTACTACATAAGATTTTAAGATTTTACATTCAGAAACAAATAGAAAAGGGGAAAGACGGCAGCACAGGCACAAGACTATGTCATTCCAACACGCTGCATTTAGAATATGTTATTCCAATCGAAATGAACCAAGTGCTGTAGACGGATTTCTAAATGGTCTTATTAAATAAAAAACACACGGAGCCAAATATAGGCATGAAGGCCTTAGAGAGATCAGGGAAATAGGGAGAGCTACCAGCCAACTGTACCTCACCAACTCTGAAGCTTCCAAATGCAAGTGATTCCTGTCAACCCAAGCCTTTATATACCTTGCTTTTCTGCTCTCTCATTGGCTCTTAGCCCAGCTACCTCACTTCCTTGTCACTGCCTGTCTGTACAGACCTCCAGGTCTCTGTGGTTAGTACTGGAATTAAAGGCGTGTGTCACCACACTTGGCTCTGTTCCCTAGTATGGTCTTGAACACACAGAAACCTTGCCTGCTAAATGATCAGATTAAGAGTATGTGCTGCCTGACTTTGTTTACATAAAATGACTGGCCTTTTCCCCTTGATCTCCAGGCAAGCTTTATCTATCAATGCACAAATAAAATATCACCACATTTCAGCACAAATAAATATCATCACAAAGTGCTACTATGATCAGGTGCATACCTGGAGACCCAGGCAGATGAAACAACTTAGCATGACAAGTAAAAAATGTGGGGCTGCAAAGAATTTAAATGTTTTCATGACAACGAAAAAGAAAGTACAGATCTAAATTTGTGAGTGTGTGAGTGCTGCGTGCGCGTGCGTGCGTGCGTGCCTGCATGCGTGTGTGTGCGCGTGTGTGTGTTTCTGTGGGTTGGGGTTTGGGGGAGTGATAATGATGGTCCCCAGGGACATGAAAATGCTAAACAAGTGCTTTCACTATTGATCCCCTCAGTCTCAAATTGAGATGAAAAATTCTATAGTCAAATGCTATGGGATGGTCTGTATGTCAAATTGTTCTGACTGGTCAATAAATAAAACACTGATTGGCCAGTGGCCAGGCAGGAAGTAGGTGGGGACAAGGAGAGAGAAGAATTCTGGGAAGCGGAAGGCTGAGGCAGGAGACACTGCCAGCCACCACCATGACCAGCAGCATGTGAAGATGCCGGTAATCCACCAGCCACATGGCAAGGTATAGATTTATGGAAATGGATTAATTTAAGCTACAAGAACAGTTAGCAAGAAGCCTGCCACGGCCATACAGTTTGTATACAATATAAGTCTCTGCATTTACTCGGTTGGGTCTGAGCGGCTGTGGGACTGGCAGGTTACAAAGATTTGTCCTGACTGTGGGCCAGCCAGGAAAACTCTAGCTTCAGTCAAATCTGAAACTAATAGCTGGCATGGATCAATTTCTCCTACATTATTGAAAGAAGTGGGGAAGGTCCAAGGTTCACAATCAAGTACTGACTCACTGTTTGTTCATCTTGGTTATTCTTTTCCTACACATTCCAAATAAACAGTTACTTTTGACTGGCTACTGGAAGATAAATTCAAGAATCTCTAGAGTTATTTGCTTGATATGTCTTTCTCCATCAAAGGCCTTTGGACATACAAAATCTTTATTTGCAGTAGAGCTGTTTGGGTATGCCAGAAGGTTTGTTCCACAATGTGTCACTCTTACTACGGGGGTGTATCACTTATTTTTCTGTTGCTGTAATAAAATACCATCACCAAAATGAACTCATAAAAAAATATTTAATTTTCCCTACAGTTCCAAAAGCCAAGGCAGGAAGGTACTGCAGGAGTAGGATAAGAAATCACATCTCAATGTCATACCATAAGCAGAGAGAGTAAAGTGGAAGTGGAGCAAGGCTATAAACCTTCAAGGCCTGAACCTACTGACATATTTTCCAACAAGGTTTGACCACCTGAAGGTTCCATAACCTTCCCACGCATTGCCACCAAATTCATGTGCCTATGGTGACAATTCTCCTTCAAACAACTACAGGAGGATTAGAGACATCTTGTTTTGGAGAGCTTCCCATGCTGGCAACACTCCAGATGCGTTGTCAAAAATTATTGCAGGTTGAGGGGCATAGTGTTGTACACCTGAGCACCTGGGAGGCAGAAGCAGGTTCATCCCTGTGAGTTTTGGGCTGTTCTGAACTACCAAACAAGTCCCAAGCCAATGAGGGTCATACAGTAAGACCTTTTCTCAAAGCAAATGGAAAGACTACTACTGGCCTAATTCTGCATTATTTGTGCAACTAGGTTAATAAAAAAAAAATAACTTAGAGCTTTTACCAAAATTCTCTTAAATATTTAATATGCACCATCCCATATTGAGGTTATTTCAATTTGATTTTGTCATTGTTGCCACTATTCCTTACAGAACTGTACTGAGGACTCAACCCAGACAGGACCTTATACATCCTAAGCAAGTGCTCTGTGACTGACAGTCAGACAACGTGGGTAGACATTAGTTTTATTCCTAATGATTTTGATTTGCACCAATTTACTGCCATAAATTGTAACCATGAATAAAAGAGCTTCCTTCTCCTCCTCACTAATGTCTGTTTTCTTCAGAAAATTATCTTACTGTGTCATTTGTGTCTATGCAGGCACAAATGCACATGCACCATAATAAACCAATTTTAATTAAAAATATAAGGCTAAAGAAAAAGGAAAAAATTCATGTTCAAAGTAGTGATATACCATTCCTCTACTGGAAACTCCCCATCTCTTTCCAAGTTTACTTGGAATAAAATCAGGCCTTGAATATGCAACCTATGAGTCAGGCTTTCTGGCTATTACCTCATACTACACATATCAGCAGTCACTTTTATTTTGTTCACTATAATCAAGCCAAAAATACTTTCTAGAGGTTTCTCAGACATCCTCCAAACAAATTTGCCTTTGTGTAACACAGTGGAACTACCCATTTTAATTGTTAACTTGTTGAGAGGCAGCTTATCAAGGAATCATTCCCAGCCCTAAATACATTCCATCAAATCTCAGACCTATTGTTTCTGATGCTTTAATTTCATAGTACATTTTAGCATAAGACATTATTTGTACATTTATTTTTGTAGTTCTCACCACTGAAACTGAAGGCAATGTAAAGAGTACACTAAGGAATTTTGTTTCTTTTGTGCATTATGTTGTTTAAATATACCATTATAAGACAAGTTTTAAGGCAATATATTGAGGCAACAATGCTTATGGAACACAGTAACCTGTGTATGTGAGAAAAAAACAAGACTTTCAGATATCACTGATAAAAAGCCGACAATCTCATGACAGGGAATACAATGACCTGGGAAAGGTGCCACCAGAATACAATTGGAAAACACTGAGTCACCTGAAACTGCAACTAAATAAACTTCCATTAATCATAGAATCAAAAGGAAAAAAGGGGGTGGGGTATGGGAGCCCATTCTTGGGTTCCTCATGGCTTTACCCAGCAGGTCCGCAGACAGGATGATTAGGACCACAGGCCTGAGTGCAGGTGTCTGAGATGGTCTGCACTTGGCTGTGCTGGGGGAGGAGGTCTTTTGCTCCACCCCTTGGCATCTCTATAAAAATCCTGGGGCAGAGACAGTTGGGGCCTGTTGAAAAAGGTTCCAGGCCTTCTCGAGGCTATCCTTTATTTTCTATCTGTTTCTCTCCACAATACATCCTTCTGTCTAATATTTCCTGCTGCTCGCACTCAAGAAAACTCTGGGGAACTGTGGGGGTGGTGGGTAAATGCCCCACGGGGGGGGGGGGAGGGGGGGGACTGAAAAGGTTGCTCCATGGTTAAGAACACTTGTACCATTTACAGAGGACCTGGTTTCAGGTCTCAGAATGCACATGGCAGCTAACCACCACCTGTAAATCCATTCCCAATTACATGGTGCACATATATATATGTAGGCAAAACACTCATATACAGAAAATAAAAACAAATTAAAAAAAAAAGCTCGTTGGAAATATGTATTTTTGTACACTGAAAATGTTTCACAATTATGTACAATTTAGTGATAATTATACAAGTAGGTTATCATACTAGAAACAGTCAAATGAACTGTATGTGTCAAATGAGTGACTCATATGTCATATGGACTGTACCTAAAGAACGTCGTGAAAAGAAAATTGATTTGCAAAAAAGAAAGAAACTTTTAATGAAGTGAGGAGAGAAGCAACATCTAAGATGAACCATAAAAATGTTGAAAATTAGCAAAATTATGAAGAAAGCAGATTTTGGCAGAAGGGTAACTTCTGACCTGCTTTATACTGGAAATGCAAGAAATCATTAATCTCTAATTAACAGAAAAATGTAGAGAACTTTAAAAAGTGAGTTCAGAACAGATTACAGTGGTTCACTCCTGTGATCCCTGCACTGTTGACTCAAAAAAACTGAGTTTGACAGCGGGCGATGGTGGCGCACGCCTTTAATCCCAGCACTCAGGAGGCAGAGGCAGGCGGATCTCTGTGAGTTCGAGGCCAGCTTGGTCTCCAAAATGAATTTCAGGAAAGGCGCAAAGTTACACAGAGAAACCTTGTCTCGAAAAAAACAAAACAAAACAAAACAAACAAACAAAAAAAAAAAAAACTGAGTTTGAGGCAAGCCTGAGCTACATAGGGACCTTGACAAACAAACAAAAAGAGAAGAAGAAAGCTCAGCATATAAGGCATATTTAAGGCAATTTCAGAGCAGATAAGTTTTAAGATGTATAGTACTAGAACATAAATTTAAACAGGGATACTCAAAGCAGGTGTGTGAAATACCTAAGGTAATGCCACCCTGTTCTGACTCCATTTTGTGTTTGCTTAGATAGTTCTCAGCCTTCTAGACCCTCCCCGCAATGGTCATTTACGTTTGCAACACATCTGAGATTTACATTGCTTTTGACCCTGGTCCTGGTGTATTAGCCAAAATAACTGACAAGTTACATCTAAAATAACTACTATGCTCTGCCAGGAACGAACATTTCAGGATTACTATGACCCTCATCTAACTTTGATGTATCTTTGTGGTTTTTGCCTTTAAAACCTCCATCTCCCTGAATTTGGGCATGAAGAGACTTTTTAGAGACTCAAGCCAGCTCTTGGTCTGGCCATCCATGTAAAGTTAACTGTTAACTGGCTTAATCAGCATGGTTGTCCACAACTATCTCATTTGGATCATTACTGGGTGGGACGTTAAGTAGTTCCAATTACTCTTGAGGCTGAGGTAGGAAGATTGCCTAAGTCCATGAGTTCAAGACCAGTCTGGCTACATAGTGAGATTTCCTTATGTCAAAACATATACATAAAACAAGGCTAATCAAAAGCATTTTCCTGATGAAAAGATGATTCTCATTCCTTATGTACAGAATTAGAAGTTCTGAGACAGCTGCCAAAATAATGAATAAAATACACAGAAGAAAAGCATAAACTGGATTTTAAGGAAGATGTCAACTTAGAAGTGTTTTCCAGAGAACAGGAAGAGGCTAATTGGGAGAATGAAGAGAAAATGGAGGAGAAAAAAGGAGGAAAAGTATGGATTCTCAGCTTACAAAGATCTAGCAAGATGGTTCCATGGGTACAGTGGTTGTTTCTCTGTTGTGGTGGTAAAATACCATGGCCTGAAATGACTTACAAGAAGGAAGTTTATTTGGGGTTAAGGCTGAGAGGCATAGGAATCCATGACAACAGGAAAGCATGGTAGCAAGCAATAAGCATAATGGCCAGAGCAGGACACTAAGAGTTCCCATCCTCAAACAGAAGTTTAAGCTCTCAAAGCCTGACCCCAGTGACATAGTTCCATCAGCAGTATTTTCCCCAACAGTGACTATGTTTGGGATATCTATGTTCTGTGTCCTCAGACCAGCACAGAGGTTGGTTTTGTGTTTTCAGATCACACACAGTTATTGCCCCATAGTGCATGCAGAAACCAATTCTGCTGGCTCTCACCTGGACAGATTAGATTATGGATTTCATCTTCTATTGTCCATGGTACTCCTGGGTCTAATTGGGAGCATACATCTGATTTCCTGGTTAGATACCCTGTTCGTGGAAAATGACAGAAGACTATGATGAATCAAAATGGGTTTGTATTGTGGTTCAAATCTGAAATACCCTCCATCATGTCATGATTTGAAGACTGGATCCTGGGCTGATTGTAGTGTTTGGGAAGGGTGGGTAGAACTTTTAGGAGGCAGAACTTCAGTTAAGAAAGTGGGCCACTGGAGGGTATCATTGAGGCTTTATAATCAGTCACCACTTCCTGTGTGGCCTTTTCATCCTGACTGTGGATATAAGGTGACCAGGTAGCTTCCAACTCCTATTCAATCCCTTTACTGCCTGCTGCCATGCCTTCCTCACTAAAATGGACTGCAACTCTCTGGAATTGAAAGCCAAAATAAACTCTTTCTCCCTTATGTTGTTTTTAATCACAGAAGAGAAAAATAAATAACACAGCTTGGGTATGTCAAAAATACATGCTATGTTTTAGAGATTAAACAGAATTCCCAACCATAACTTCAGACTTCTCTTGTATAAGAATAGAGTCTGTCCTCCTTCATAGGTATAAAAAGATCTGAAAATCTACAACTTGAGAGTTTAAAAGCTGAGAACAGGAAAAGCTATTGACTGGGTGTCCTCCAAATACCACAGGATGCCATCCTCACCCATTGACACCAGGCTCTTGCAGGTCTCCAGCATCACATCCCAGTACAGGTCCTTCTGAGCATGGCTCAGGAGCTGCCACTCCTCCCAGGAGAATACCACGGCCACATCGTCCAAGGTCAGGGATTCCTGTAACAACACCACCCTCTTAATGAAGGGATATTCCTTTGGTGATGTGGGAAGAATTTAAAGGAAGATATGTGGTTGTTCTCTTAATAGAGAAGAATCTTAATAATGTATTCTCAAATGATATGAACACTTATTCCACAAAGTTGAAACTTCATAAAAGTTTCTGTAATAACTGTCATGACATCTCTTACCAATATAGGAACATCTGCTCTATGTGTGTACATGTACACATGTGAACACCTATTTGCCAATACCAAAATGTATGGTGCTTCTAAGTAGATGAATAATAAAGATTATTTTGGAGTGTTTACTTTTGGTTTGGTTTGGTTTGATTTTTATAGTGCTAGGGTTTTTCAGTGAATCCCAAACAATTCAGATACTCTTTTGTTTTATTTTTGATGATTACTTTCTATTGTTGTTGGTTGGTTTGGTGATCTCATTATGTAGCCCAAGCTGGCTTTGAACTCCCAATCCTTACAAGTTAGTCTCCAGAGTATTGGGAATATAGGTATATACCACAACTTAGCTGCTGAATAACACAGATTTTTAAAGTGTACCATGATCTTCTGTGCCAATATTCAAGTAAGTAATTAAGACAGCATGGATGGTGGCAACACAGGACAGTGCATACTCCATCACTAATATATTACAGCAAAACTAAAAAGGCATAAAGCAAACAGTACTACATGATTAAGCAAAACTTATTCTCAAAAGTACATGACACATGTACATAATCAAAAACATATGTGTATATGTACAAAATTAAACAAGTCATAATAAAGAAATAACTGTAGGAAAACTGTCTTTGCCTTCATGAGAAGACTGATGTCATAAACACCCAAAGCACTAACCCAAAGAGCCATGAAAGACCTATGTGAGCCTCAAAACCAGGTACCATGAAATATTAACAGCTCTTGAGGAGGTGGCTGCTCTGTCACGGGTCATGTAACTACTCATGATTCTTTTTCATGGCTGTCACAGACATCAGATTTAAACGGACAACTAGTGGAACCCAGAGACCTGAAGAGTTAAGAGATTGTTGTAGAATGCTCTTCTCTAAGCATTACCTGTGATTGTTACTATCACCAAATTGGAGCAGGATTAGTGATATGCAGGAGAGCCTCACAAGAGAGTGAATGGTTAACAGAAGTGGCAGGGGGGTCTCCATATGTGTAGCTTGTGAGAGGTTGTTACCCATGCTTTGGTGGGGCTTTTTTGTGCTTTTAGGTCACCCACAATGCTCACAAATAACCCCTTATACACGTTCCCATACATAAGCCTGATAAGCTCATTGGTTCATCACATAGGACTGAATGGAATGTTATCTTTGGTTAGTCACTGGTGCCTATCTTGGTTGAACTAATAATTGTCTACATTCTTCAGGAAAAGTAATGCAACACATATCACATCCAACATGAACCCTATAGTCTGGAATCCTATGAACATTATATCCCTGATCCTACTTAGCTCAGATTTCTCTAGATAGGGCTACTTACAATTTATATTTTTATGTTTTCCGAAATGGATTTTGATATGCCTCTACAAATCTTCTGGAGAACAAAGAAAAGAATAAGATATGTCTCAAGTCACCTGGGCCTGCATCATTTTCTTTTGACTTTAGAAGTTAGCCATTGACTGGAGTGCTCTGCTTTGTCGCTTCTGGATCAGCGTAATCTAGCCAAGTGTATCCGAAGAATCTCCTCGTCTTTGTTTCACTTGATTTCTCTTGTTCCTGGTCATATGGCACCTGTGGGATATAGAACAAATTACCCTGAGCAGAACATTCTCATCATGTCTGGATGATATCATGTTGCTACACATTTACCTTAAATTAAGCATTAAAAATCTATTTAGTGCTCCAAAGGTTCTGACATATGGCTTAATGAACCATCAATCCTGAACAAGTCCCTTCCTCCTCTAAAATGTCAGTAGTGAGACTGTCATATATGATAGACACTCATATATGAAAATGGATATGAGAAACAGTACATGCTTCTCCAGTTGAAGGGTGATGCTTAGGCTTATCAATTTTGAGAAAGAGAATATACCAAATGTACATTTTTTTAAAGTTTATTATTTTACTTATTCAAGTCTTCCTAGGGTCTGAGGAGATAGCTCAATGGGAAAACTGCTTGTCCTGCCGCATGGAGACTCATACTTGAATCCCACGAACTTGTGTAGTGAGTGTCTGTCATCGCAGTGCTCCTATAGCAAGAAGGGAGGGGAAAAGAAAAGAGGAAAATCTGGGGAGAAGCCTGTAGTCCAGCTAACCCGTTCAATCAGCAGGACAACAAACAGTCCCTGTCTCAAGCAGCACATGAGAATGAACACACATGAACAGGAACACACATACACAACCCATTTAAAAGTTTGCTTTTTCTATTTTTACATTCTAAGACTCATGAGTAATTTCAGATCATAAGGAGCAAAGAAACACCATCATATTTAATTTCTTATTACCATCTACACACTGATAAACTGTAAGGCATATATATATAAGGCATATATATATATATATATAAACATGCTGTAAAAATAACTTTAAGGAATATAACTCAATAAAGACATTTGTAGGTGGCTGGGGGGAGAACCAGAGAGAATTCTTTATCAATAAACCTCTAAGAATATGTTTTCCTTTAGCAACAGGAAAGGGCCTCAGATGTAAACAGAGAAGAAAGGAATAAAAAGGAACAAAATTGGCAAGAAGTTAAATCAAAAATAGTCATAATTGGGCACTATACTTAGCTTTTCTGATGTATGATAAAACATTGACCAAAAACAACTTGGGAAAGGAAATGGTTCAGTTTACCTTCTATATAGCCTATTATCAAGGGAAGCTAGGGTAAGAACTCTTGGCAGGAGCTTGGATCAGAAACCTGAGGAATGCTGCTTCCTGGCTTGCTCAGCTACCATTCTTACATTTATATAGCCCAGGCCCACCTGGCCAGGATGGCATACCCACAGTTAGCTTGGCCCTTCTACATCAATTAGCACTTTAGAAAATGTCCCACAGACATGACCACAGGTCCATTCAGTGGAGATGATTTTCCAACAGAGGTTCCATATTCCCAAATAAGTCAATTTGAAGCTCACTGTGGCACTTAAGTTATGATATCTCAGAGGTTTTATTATGCAAAGAGTAAAATATACTGGAATAGCATATAAATGGAGGAGGATGGTGCATGCAATAATACACTAATGGAGCTGGAGGGAGGGCTCAGTGTTTAAGAGGACAGATTGTTTTTTCAGAAGACATGGGTTCAGTTCCCAGAACCCACATGGCAGCTAACAACAACCAACTCTATTCCAGTTACAGGGCATCTGACACCCTCTCCTGGCCTGCACAGGCATGAAGCACTGTGGTACACAAACATATATGTAAGCAAAAACATCTATACACATAAAGAATGTACTAAGTCATCTACATAGTGACAGAATAGTATAAAAATACAAATCATCATAACAAGGACAAATTTATCTATTAGTAATCTCTGGTATAAGCAATAACATTAACATTTTTTTGAGAATTTCATACGTTGATAAATGATTAAAACTGTGTGTGTGTGTGTGTGTGTGTGTGTGTGTGTGTGTGTGTGTGTGTGTGTTCAAAAAGGTTCATGGTTTCTGGGGCAAATGGTCAACTCTACTATTGTAGTTCACAAACAACTATATATATTTTACTTCATATACATAAACTGAGTAGCGGGAGGCTGAGAGGCAGGAAGATTACAGGTTTGAGGCCAGTTTAGACTATATGTTAAAAAAAAAAAGAATCTATCTCAAGTAAGGGAACATGGGAGAGAAAGAAGGAAGGGAGAGAGGCAGAGAAGTGAGGCATAGTGAGGAGTAGCAAAGAAAGAGAAAGTTGCATACCTAACCACCATAAAGTCCATACAGGCAGAGAGCCAGATAAAGAACAAAAGATTTGGGGGTAGTTAGATCAGTGGGATAAAGCCACTTACCACCAAGCTTGATGACCCAGGTTCAGTCCCCAAGACACACATATTGGAAGCAGAAAACTAATCACAAAAGATGCCCTCTAACCTTTACCAGTGGTTCTGGGCACATATACACATTTTAAAGATTATTTAACTTTACAAAAGAATAGAACATTTCTTGGGAATTAATTAACATTTTATTGAAAATAGCCAATATAGGAGATGGGATAGAGGACAAGAGGGGAATTTGAAGAGGGGAGCAGTGAATGGTCAGTATCTATTGTATAACAGTATGTAACTTTTAAAGAATAAAGGATGCTATTTTAAGGAACAGGTTTCCCTGCCAGACTAGTGGCACACAGCTTTAATCCCAGTACTTGGGAGTAAGAAACAGGCAGATCTCTTTGAGTTCGAAGTCAGCCTGGTCTACAGAGCGAGATCCAAGTCAGGCACCAAAACTACACAAAATCTCCAAAAAAAAAAAAAAAAGAAAGAAAGAAAGAAAAGAAAAGAAAGGAAGGAAGGAAGGAAGGAAGAAACGGGTTTCCCTAATAACTTAAAAGTGCATTTCTAAGAAATGCTCAGAGTGAAATATTGGCCACAGTGTGCTATCCACTGGGATTGGAAAATAACGCATCAGGATAAAAGTAAATGTTTTAGGCTAAAGCTGAAAAGCAAACCTACTGCTGAGGTAGGTAAATACATGGTAAAATGTTTATAAACACTATGTCTAAATACACATTCTAGGTCTCTCCGCGTGCATACAATACGGGAGTGTAAATTCACTCATGTCTCCAGTTCAAACATTTAAAAAAATTACACTTATTTCATGAAATAAACTGTGAAAGGAAATTATTATTACAAAACTCATCTAAACTATGACTGCTGGTGATATAACACAAGTTTAACTGAAGTATTCTAAAACCTGACAAAGGTTACTAAGCAACAGAATGAACCAGCACAGAGATTACTTGTATCTTTGTTTCAGAAAACAAAGGAACAAGATGTGGTGGCGGGTAAGCCTTTAATCCCAGCACTCGGGGAGCTCTATGCCAATCTGGTTTATAGGGCTAATTCCAAGACTTGGTACTCCACAGTTGCCACCCACATGCACTCCAGCACCAGACCCCAGCTCCACAGAAATGGATTCCAAAGCCTGCATCAGACACAGCTGTACAACCTTCAAAACAGTTCCTTTGAAGCTTAAGCAGAAGACAAAGCCCGAACCCTGCATCGCCTTGGCCGACATTCACCAGCTCTCAATCTCTAGATCCTACATAGGGAGAAGCCTAGATGCCAAAATTGAGCTCAGCATTCAGTGCTTGGTCTCCAGAGACCTTAAACAACAGTCCCTACATGCACAAGGACTAATGCCAACGGATTCCTCAGCACTCCCAACAAAAGAGCATCATCTCAAATACCTTTGCACGGAATTGCACTCGCATAACAAAAGAGCACTCTGGCCACTCCGCCACTCCAGTAAGCTGCGCCACTCCCGTGCAGTCGAAGAGCACGTCATATAGACCGGTTTTACAGAATAAAACCGCAGGTTGCCAATACTTGCAGAACGACCCTCTCTAGCGGCCTCAATGCCCACCCACCCCTTTGTGATACGGTGGCCGAGAAGGGCCATAAGGTTTCCAGCGTTTGTGAAGACGAAAGATGGCTGCGCCCTGCTTTGTATCTGTCTTTGTGCATCTGACGTACACAGAGAGAGAAGTCTTATCGAGAGAGTGTCTCCGGACGATCAGGAAAATGACAGTCACGTCAATGCATGATAAAAATGTGTGTCAGCTCGGGCATCACCAAACACAAACGACTTAACGTAAACTCCTTGAGAAAGTGCAGTCGGAAAGAAAGACTTCCGACGAGGCCACGGCGGCGCCATATTAGCGGAAGTGGAAGTGTCCGTACACAGAATGTGCATCCGCAGAAAGGTTCTGAAAGATTCTGTGTAGGACGTAGTTGGAAGCAACTTGTGAAAACAGAGCAGAACGCTACTTGCAGACGTTCTGAGGGTCCAGAGGACACACTTTAGGTTCAAACACGTAGAAGGCTTTCACCTCTCAAGGGCATCTGACGCCCTCTTCTGACCATTGCAAGTTCCTACACCAAATAAGTGCAAATTCATGAATGAAGGCACACACACACACACACACACACACACACACACACACACAATTCATCGTATATATTATATAAGTTGTAGAAATATAATTCAAGCGGCATGTGAATTATATAAGTATAATTCAAGTCCTTTTCTGCTGTGTTTTCACAAGTTGCTTCAAACTATTCACCACAGTTTCCTCTTTGCAGGAATTATAATATATATGATATACATATAATGTATATATTATATATAATATATATTTCATATACAACAATAGAGATAAGGAAAATTTATATGATGCTAAACTTAAAAAGGGGGCGGGGCGTTGTTTCTGGGTACCTTTGGCCTCATGGGAATTCCTAAGTCTATTCATGGACAAAGCACAATCTCACTTCCACTATCAGGGATAGTTAGATTGCAGTGGAATTCAGGGGGCCCTGGGAAATTTCTTTACAGCATTTGAGCAGATGTATAATAATGCATTTTTCAGCAGTTACTGAACTCATGTAACCTGGGTTTTACTTCACCAGTCAGTGACGTAGATTTCTATGGTTATCTTTAACAGCCTGAGAAATTCCCCTAAGCTGGAGGGACCACAATGTAAGCCAAACTGAAATTTTTGACTTACAGGCTGAAAGACAGTTTAGGACTGGTTTGTGTAATATAGGCACTTTACTATAAGCATCAAAGACAAAAGAAAAAATGCTACTCAAGGAAAACTAAGTCTGAGATAAAGAAGAAAGGTCAGAGAGAGAAAAGAGTAGGGGGTTACTTTTGGCTTTACCTTTAGTTGATATAAACTCTAAAATTTTCTTTAATTCCTGAGCAGCATTTAATTTTCTCACATGTAGTTTTTTTGAAAAGCACAATTTCATTATCCATTACCAGTCTTTATCAGGTTTTGTTGGTGGTGGTGATGATATTTTACATTTTTGTAGCTGAGGTTTTCCTGGTCCTGCCGGGCTCCCATGGCCCTTCAGCCACTTGGACCCAAGTAAACACACAGAAGCTTATATTAATTAAAACTGCTTGGCCATTAGTTCAGGCTAACTATTGACTATCTCTTACACTTAAATTAATCCATAATTTTTATTTATGTTTAGCCACATGACTTCGTACCTTTTCTCAGTTCTGCCTTCACATCTTGCTTCCTCTGTGTCTGGTTGGTGATTCCCTGCTCTTCCCAGAATTCTCTTCTCTACTTGTCCTGCCTATACTTCCTGCCTGGCTACTGGCCAAACAGCATTTTACTTATTAACCAATCAGAGCAACACATTCACAACATACAGAGAAATATCCACAGCACATTTCAGTTAAAGCTGATTGCCTGTTGTGACTTTAAAAAAAATCCCTAATTTACCATGACTTCATTAAGTGCACAGATAAATCAGATTAGTTATCTTTAGATCTCCCTATTTTTCTTAATACTTGCAAGTTAATAATTATCACACCATACCTAAAGCCACAAAGAGTATCTGATACAATTTATCTCTCAGGGAGGAAATATTTTCTATGTATATCTTTTATATAGAAAAGAAGATCACATTAAACATTTAAATCATATATACATTATTATATATTATATATAAATTTCAGTGTGTGTGTGTGTGTGTGTGTGTGTGTGTGTGTGTGTGATTTTCTTTTCCCTTGAAAATTTGAAGGACTATTCTAGCTGGAGAATATGTATTTCAGGTCAGTTTTATCTGTTGTTTTGGGGATTGAATTTCACAGCATTTTCTTGAATTTGTTTTCAAGTAGGTCTCAGAATTATCCTGCACACTTACAAAAGCATGAGGATAATCAAGACACTGAGTAACCAATATGTGCCATTCTGGCAAGCCAATTAAATTCCTTCTGACCCAGAAATGGATATGTTTGTTGGGTTCCTCTGTGAAGCTGTTGCATATCATTCAATGTTCCCTCTGCCACCACCATACCTTTGCTTGGGAGGAAACAAATGCCTCTTGTATTCAGTGGTATATTTATCATCAAGGGCTCATAAAATTACTAAACTACATGCTTGGCAACTTCATAGAACTATCAGATAAACACCAAATTATGTATTTAAGGAGAAGTGTCAGGACAAAAATGAATGATAATAAAAGCATTTCAAGACAATAAAAGTGAAGACCAACAAAACAAAAAGCAATGCCTTCAAATTTCCAAAAACAAATAAAATATTGAACATAATGCCTCTAGATATCACAAAGCAAACAAGCAAACAGACTAATCAGATCAAATGTCTAGAGCAAAATGCTTTCAAAGTAATCAAAGAAATAAGATACCTTATACCAAAAAGCTTTGAAAGCATAACACAAAGGTATCTATCAAATTAGGATTCTTGTTAACCTGTTCAGAGTAAACAAAATGGACCATTGACCAAACAAGTGAGATCAGGAGTTCTGCAAAGCACCCATCCACATGAGGTAATAACACCAGATTCCTCTGGTTTGATGGGTCTAAGCAGGTACCTGAATTTGTTTTAGATGGTTCCTCTAGTGAAAAGTGAATCTTTCTTGGAAACCCACATTGTGGCATCATAATTTTTGAACCATGAACCACACATGTCATTTAAAGAGCATAAAAGATAGTTTGTTCTGGAAACAATTTGAGTAACCATGGCCTAGACACACAGATTTCAATTACCCCAATTTCTGTATTCCAATGTGGAAGCAGTTTCATGCTGTAGAATATTATTTTAAGGTGTGTTGCTTTTGCTTATGTTGTATTTGTTTAACTCTGTGAAGCTGTCTTATTTTGCCTGTCTAAAACACCTAATGATCTAGTAAAGAGCTGAACAGCTAATAGCAAGCTAGGAGAGGAAAATACATGGGGCTTACAGGCAGAGAGAATAAATGGAAGGAGAATCTGGGTGGAAAAGAAGAAAGAGCAAGAAAAGAAGGAGAGGATGCTAGGGATTAACCACCAAGCTACATAGCCAGTCACGGAGTAATAGTGAAAGTAAGCTAAACAGAAGAAAAGAAAAAAGCCCAGAGGAAAAAGGTAGAGGGGGACAATTTAAGTTAAGAAAAGCTAGCAAAAAACAAGCCAAGCTAAGGCTGGGCATTCATAAGTAAGAAAAAGTCACCATGTGTCATTATTTGGGAGCTGGCTGTTGCCTGCCCCACCCCCACCCCCAAAAAGCAAAAACAACAACAACAAAAGAAAAACCGAACAGTTTCATGAAGTTTCTGTAGTTTTACAGAGCAAAGAAAATAAACATCACTTAAATAAAACATCAAAGTAAGATTATAATACATTATGAGTATATCTGAAAGGTGAATACAGGGAGATGGGGGAAGTTTTTCTATAAGCCATGGATGCTATCTGATGACATTCTTATCTTTGGGAGTGGTAGAAGTTTGTAGTCTACTGTTAATAGATTCTAAAAAGACTTTTTATCTATTATTACAAGGTGTTAGTCCTGACAACAAGAGAGCCAAAGAATTTCTGTCTTGAGGGCCAGAATTGGTGCAAGATAGGATAAGACCCTAGACCTGAAACAATTTTCTCCACAGTACTACATTTCTCATCAGCCAAGCAGTCTCTCCAGACAAGCTTCTGTTCAGTTTTTATTCACAGTGCAGAATATAACAGATTTTTTTCTTTAATTCAAAATGATTCCAATATATAAACAGCCAAAAAAGAAAGCCATAGTCAAATTAGAGGCAAGACAAATAAAGGTTGCATATTCTATAGTAAGCATATCACTCTGAATAAACCAAATTTTATGGAGCCAGTGACAACAAGAATTTGAGGAGACACCTGTTGCCAGCAGCATTGTCTGAGAAATAAACACATTCAGTGTCTCAGAGCACTCTGACACAATAAGAACAGAGGGTAAGTATGGCAGATGTTTTGAAGGTACCTGCACACAATGGTGTGCACCCCTCTGGACTCCATTTAGTCACAGCCTGTTATGAAGTATTATGCTGGGTAGGGGACCTCAAGGGTATACTCTGCATGCAGGGAAACATGCTGGGCAGATGTAGTAGTGGGCTGTCAGATGCACACCAGTGGCAGTGGCAGTCACAATAATTCACAATCCAGATGCCATACCCACATGAAGAGTTTATTAGAACAGAGAGATGAAGAGAAAGATAGGAAAGAGAGAGACAGAGAGAAAGAGAGAGAGGACGAGAGAGAGAGAGAGAGAGAGAGAGAGAGAGAGAGAGAGAGAGAGAGAGGTGCAGGGTACACACGTCATGGGAGTAAAAGTGGAAGAGAGAGAAAGAAAGTGGAGGAGTGTTTCCTTAGAATGAAGCTTTTTTTCAGGATATAGGGCAGCACTAGGGGGTGGGATTTCAAGGGGCAGATCAGAATATTAACACAGACCACACCTAAACACCAATTTCCAACACAAAGAGATCCTTTATTCAGCAAGACAAGGAGATAAGGTGAGTGAATCTGAATCAGGCAGGAAGAACAGCAAATAACTTTGCAGGTGTAATTGTAAGAGAATGAATGAGGAGGTCTGGGTTATGACCTAGGATATATTAGTAAATTTTAATCTGGGTAGCCAAATGAGGATTTCTGATAGTTGGACCTCAGTGATCAGCTTCATGATTGAGTCAGGCATAAGAAAGTGGCCAAATAATGGACTAGACTTTGGTGACTAGCTTTAGGAATGTGAAAGTGCATCAACAAGGGAATCTAACAGTTTAGCAAGGAAGAGGGAAGGGGGAGGTCAAGACCTGCCAGTGCCATATTTGCCATGCTCCAGAATGGCTTTTTTTTTTGTTTTGTTTTTGTTTTTGTTTTTGGTTCCCATATATTTTTCTATCTTTACTTCCTTATCATGTTAACCCTGGTAATCTATTAAGTGAAGCATTCTATTTCCTTCTAAACATGATTTAAAAACTGTATAGTGTCTGCTAGCTATTGATTGAGAATACACAGAAAAAAAAGCAAAGAAGGTAGCATTACCAGAAGCAGAATTCTTCAGTTCTAACAAGTGAAGGTCTGTAGTCACTTCCTGAAAGTGAGCCTGTACACAGAGGCTTGAGGGTCTTGGGGTTTTATATAAAGTGAAAGGGGGGACCTTGCAGCAGGTGGGGGGAGCAAAACAGCCTGACCACACCACCACCATGACAGGCTTAGTGGTCCAGACACAGCTTCTGTGACATTCTTTTTTTAAAAAAATTATTTTATTTTATAATTAATTTAATTTTACATATCAGCCATGGATTCCCCTGTCCTGCCTGCTCCCAGCCCCCAGCCTTCCCCACCAACCCACCCCCCCATTCCCACCTCCTCCAAGGCAAGGTCTCCCTTGGGGAGTCAGACCAACCTGGTAGATTCAGTTGAGGCAGGCCCAGTCCCCTCCTCCCTGCACCAAGGCTGAGCAAAGTGCCTCATCATAGGCCCTAGGTTCCAAAAAGTCAGCTCATGCACCAAGGACAGATCCCAGTCCCACTGCCTGGGGGCCTCCTAAACAGTTCAAGCTAATCAACTGTCTCACTTATCCAGAGGGCCTGGTCCAGTTCCATGGGAGCTCCTCAGCTATTGGTTCACAGTTCATGTGTTTCTGCCAGTTTGGCTATTTGTCCCTGTGCTTTTTCCAATCATGGTCTCCATATCTCTTGCTCATATAATCCCTCCTCTCTCTCATCAATTGGACTCCTGGAGCTCCACCTGGGGCTTGGTTGTGGATCTCTGAATCTTCTTCCATCAATCACTGGATGAGAGTTCTATCATGATAGTTAGGGTGTTCGGCCATCTGGTCACCAGAGTAGGTCAGCTCAGGCACTCTCTTGACCATTGCCAGTAGTCTATAGTGGAGGCATTTTTGTGGATTTCTGAGGACCTCTCTAGCACTCTGCTTCTTCCTGTTCCCATGAAGTCTTCATTTATTTTGGTGTCTCTTTCCTTGTTCTAGTGCTCTGTTCCTAATCCAGCTGGGACCTCCCATTCCCCTAATGTCTCTTTTCCCCAACCTTGCCCTCCATTACCCCCTCACCACCAGTTTTCTCATGTAGATATCATTCATTTCTCTGTCTTTGGGTGATCCCTGTGTCTTTCCTTAGGGTCCTCTTTACTAGGTAGTCTTCCTGGAGTTGTCAGTTGTCTGGTTAGCCTTTGCTTTACATCTACTATCTATATATGAGTGAGTACAAACCAAGTTTGTCTTTCTGAGTGTGGGTTACTTCACTCAGGATGCTATTTTCTAGTTCCATCCATTTGCCTGCAAACCTCATGATGTCATTGTTTTTCTCTGCTGAGTAGTAATCCATTGTGTATATGTACCACACTTTACTTATCCATTCTTCAGGTGAAGGGCATCTAGGTTGTTTCCAGGTTCTGGCTATTACAAATAATGCTGCTATGAACATAGTTGAGCATGTGTCCTTGTGGTATTCCTTGGGTATATGACCATTCTTGGTCTAATGAGGGCTGGCAGATTCCCTGTTTCCTGAGGTTGCTCTTGGTCCAGTGACAGCTCTTTGTCCAATGAGAGCTCTCTCTAGGCCTGATGAGAGCTCTAGGTCCAAAGAGAGCTCTCTCTAGGCCCAATGAGAGCTGGGGGTTGGTTTCCAAGCCTCAAGAAGTGGCTGGGTCTCAGGCAGATGGGTATGGGGGCAGGGCGTGTAGATTGCAGGGTCTGATGGGGGCTCTTGGTGAGGGGGGCCTTCCCGCAGGAATCCTACCTGCTGGCCAGCAACTGGGGCCAAGTTGGGCAGGCTTCTCTGACATTCTTACTGGCAGGTAACACCCAGATCCAGTAGTAGGCATGAGCTGACCCCACCCAGGGATGGCCTGCTCTAAGAGGAAATGCCTAACATTTCAAATATTCCTTACACCCTTAGGTGAATGTCAGTCAGTTGGGGGTCCTGAACCCTGGAAATCCCCTCACTCCATTGTCTGCTATGATGAAAACCCCACCCTGCCTGACCTAGGGGCTCTCTGCTCTCAACTTTGCACTAGACAGAGAGTCCAAGCTCCAAGTTTGAAATAAAGGCTTTTTTGCCTTTACATATGTGATTCAGTCTCTGTGGTGGGATTTTGAGGGTCCCCGTGATCTGGGCAAAACTATGGGGAGGGAAGAGTCCATCTGCAGGTCAATTTCTCTGGAGTCTGGAAATGGTAGACACCCATGGTTTCTGTGTGTGAACCTCCTTATCTAAAGCTTTTGCAGGTACTACCAGTCACCTTTCCTGTCTAGAGCTTCTCAATCCATGTGAGGCTTTTGGGTAATTAACCCATAAGTATCTTGTAAACAGCCATCCCTAATAAAAAATGCAACACTGTGGATACTCTGATGTCCATAGAGCTTCTTGTATTCTCTTTGGGTCTCCAGCCTTTGATACTTAAAACTCACATTCCAGATCTGAGTTTCATGAACTTGTTTCATGAACTGAGTTCCACTATCCCACTCTCCTCACAAAAAAGTCTCAAGAAGGGCTGTGATGACTTGAAGTTCATGAGTGAATCACCAGGGAAATTCAGTTTTCAGGTTCTGCTCAGTACTTAAGTTTGATGTTCAATCCTGTCTTGAACTGCTTCTGACACTAAGGGACCTCCAGACATCTCTAAGACTCATTGCATTCCAGATGCTATACTAAACATCAAGCATAATTAAGACATGAAGAAAGAGTGATATCTCCCCAATGCATGATTTCTGAAATAAGGAGTTCCTATAAATTCCTATCATCAACCACTGAAATGTAAGAAGAGATTCCCCAGTCTTATGATTCCTGATCTTGAAAGCCCCGCCTCCCATGAAATCCCAACTTCACCAGTGACTGTGTTCAGACACCAGGCTGTATATCCCAAACCCACCAAGGTTTACGTTGCCTATGCCTGAGCTGCTGCAGAAGACAGTCAGAAACTAAATCTGAATAAAAATGATAAAGCCTTCTCAGAATAGAAGTCATAGGGAGCCTAGAACCTCCATAGTCTTTGAAGTAAAATGTCTACTGTTCATCTCTATGCTCTTGGCTAGAAACTGACACAGGAATTCTGAGCTCAGGATGTAGAGACAACTTCTAAAATAATGGGACCATGCCCACTGTGGCTATGAAACACCACCTTGTCTGAGCAAAAATTAAAAACGCCTCAAGCTTTTGAGATTTCTTTCTCTTCTGTTTATTAGGGATGCTCCACAGCAGTTTGTTAATGAAGTAAGCCTAAATTTTTAAGAGACCAGTGATTGTCCAAGGCTAATAAGACACAGGTGGTGTCTGGTTTCAATAACCAGGCTGTTAAGGGTTTTCTTCTGAAATCTGCACACCAAAACCAAGTGGAAATGTCATCCATGGACCAAAGCCAGAATAGCTGTAGAAAGGCTTTAATATCAGGCTCAGTTTGCATTCTCATTTCCTACTCTAAAAACTAATGATGGGGCTGGCAAATGAGCAAAATTTTACAGATGTGTATTTAGCAGTCAGCCATGTTGTTAAGGATAAAAACCATTGTTTGAACTATTACTCCAGGTTATTCTGTTACAGATAGCAAGTGAAGTCATGCCTTGCAAATAGACAGTACAAGTAAAACTTTAAGTAAATTATTAAATAAATCAGAATTAGGATCTGGCAAAAGAAAGCATGTACTGTAGCCCAGGTTAAGCTGGAAGAGCACCATGGCTACTAGAGGAAATCCTTTTCAATACACCATAGGCAACTTTTACATGTAACTAGAATAAAGAGTTATGTTTGGTGACACTGAGGCATAAAGAGAGAATAACCAGCATCGACAATAGCAGAGGTCACGTAAAGTCTTATATTTTTGAATGTAGATATAGTTAAGTTGATGAAAGTCTTACCCAAAATGCAAGAGGCTCTGGACTGATTTACATCCCAACATTTAAAACAAGTATGGTTCATGCCTGTAATCCCAAGATTTGTGGGGACAGAACGAGGCTGATGTTTGAGAACTGTTGCAGCTACAGAGTGAAATAATATGTCAAAAGGAAAAAAATTATTTTTAAGAATCTTTTCATGCAAGTGTTTGAGGGGCTGGAAAGATGACTTAGTAGTTAAAAGAACTTAGCACTTTTCTAAAAGACTTAAATTTGAGTCTGTGCACCAACAATACACAAGCTCCAGTAACTCTAGTTCCAGGGGTTATCTCGCCCTCTTCTGGCCTCTACTTGCACCAGACAGACAAATCTCAGACACATAATATAAAAACAAAATAAGATGAATTACTCAACCTGCATTTGGATGTTGAGTTATGCAACAATAGTGCATGGTAAATTTCTTTATTTTTATTTTTCTATAAAGAGAATTTACCATTTATATAATGGACTAACTCTGTTTAATACAATGAGAGAGCCAGGCATCGTCCCTTTCATTCAATAACTTGGGAAGCAGAAAAGTAGGAGACTCTCTGACTTGAAGCCAGTGTGGTCCACATAGCAAATTCCAGAACAGCTAGGGCTACATAAAGAGAATCCTTCCAGAGAGAGGAGGGAGTGAGGCAGGAGAGAATGAGGTCTGTGCTCCTAGGAAAACTTTTATCTTTCTGTTTCCTGTCTGACCAACTAAAAGGTAACCATTAAAGTGCTGATAAAATGGAAAAAAACAGAGGAAATAAAACACAAAAATGAGGAAAAAGCAACCAAGAGAATAACTATATTGTCATAGAGGCTATGATGTTTATGTTTAATTTTTTTGACACTAGAAATGAAAATCACAATTTTACTTCATATTGCCTGCAGCAGATGTGTTGAACACCATTTTCCATGAGGAAAACGTAATTAAAGGCCGTGATTATATACTGTCACGCAAGTAGTTAGAGACATAAAGCAAGGGTACTGTGGGAGCCCGTTCTCGGGTTCCTCATGACTTTACCCAGCAGGTCCGAATAGAGGATAATCAGGACTACAGGCCTGAGTGCAGGTGTTTGAGATGGTCTGCGCTTGGCTGTGCTGGGGGAGGAGGTCTTTTGCTCCACCCCTTGGCATCTCTATAAAAACCTGGGCCAGAGACAGTTGGAGCCCATTGGAATAGGTTCCAGGCCCTCTGGAGGCTATCCTTTATTTTCTGTTTATCTCCGCGATATTCTCCGCAATAAATCCTTCTATCTAATATTTCCTGCTGATCGCACTCAAGAAAACTCTGGGAAGCTGTTGGGGTGGTGGGTAAACGCCCCACAGGGTACCAAGTATTCAAAGTGATGTTTATATATTGCAGGTAGAAAAGTAGCTGCAGGAACAGGCAGGACACAGGAAAACTTCCTACTACTTCCTCTACCACTGAGCTATGTACTATGCAATAAATGTGGGAAAGCCTTATTTAAGAAGTCTCAACTCACTGATCCTGAGAGAGTTCATACAGGAGAGAAACCTTATGCATCTAATATTTGTAAAACAGTTTTCTCCAGAAACTTCAGGGTCAATGAACACCAGCTAATATATGAAAGATATGGGAAAGTCTTCAGCATGAAAAGTCATTTATGAACTCATACTAGAGAAATACCCTACATATGTGATGAATGTAGAAAAAAGTTTCCTAGGCAAATATAGTCATACTGTACACCAGCAGAATCATACTGTGTAAAGTGTATAGTGAGTGAGGAAAGAATTTACTGGGAAAAGAATGAATATCAAAAATAAACAAACTTATAGAGGAGAGAAGCCCTACACTTGCAGTAAATGTGGGAAGAGCTAAAGACACAGAGGCTTATATTAGTTGCCAACTGCATGGCCTATGGCTCACAGTTTTGATAGATAGCTCTTTCATCTTAAATTAACTGATTGCTATTAATTTATATACTGTCATGTGGCCATGATGTTACCCTTCTGCTGGCATTGTATTGCTCCTTGGGCAGCAGGCTAGCGTCTCCCCCAAGTCTTCTTTCTTCTCCTGCCTCTCCAGTTTGAAAGTACCACCTAACCTTATTCTGCCTCACCATAGGCCAATGCAGTTTTATTTATTAGCCAGTGGGAGCAATACATAGTCACAGCACATGGAAAGATATCCCACAGCAATTAACAGGCAAGAGGCTCTACATTTAATCCCTAACATTACAAGTAAAAAATAACAGGCTTTTAATGGCAACACAGTAACAATATAAAAGCAAGTCTATATATTATTGTTTCATATTTCTTACTTATTGCTAATAACAATATAAAACCACAATTTAAACCACCTTGTTTTATAAAAAGGGGGAGGGGCTTTCCAGTTGCATCAATATAGTTTTGGCTGCTTTCTAAATAGACCTTGCAAAATACGCATATGAGACCTTGTTTCACACAAATGCTGTGGTGGAACTTGAGAAAACATAAACCACAAGGATAATGGAGACAATGGTCCAAAATGAACATATGTGTATATATGATATGATCCTCATGTAAAAAACAATCTACTGGTATTTACCATATGCATAATATACATTAAAATTTCCATGATACCAAATTTTAGGTAGGGAAAGCAAGTTAAAACAGGATTTGGAGGTGGTTTGATGTGGATTGAAGTAGCAGTAGAAATGGATATGGAGTAAAGAAAACAGCTGTATAAAAAAGAAGTTAAATTATGGCTTCGTAGTAAAGAGTACTTAATAAAGATAAGACATGAAGGATTATTTTGCTTACTAGGGTGCTTGAACACCTGAAATGGTAGAAGAATGTTTAATATAATATGTCATTGGTCATGACATAAATACAACAGATGGCAATTAATAATTCAGGTGTCAACCCATCAATGAATAACTCTCTAAGTGGAGGAATCTCATTAAGCAAAGCTTATAGGACCACAGACTCTGAAAACTGGCTGCTTCTGTCTGGAATTTTTCTGATGTGCTACACCTTTCTTCCCTAAAAATACCTACGGGTATTTTTTCCACTGCCTGTGTATATATTCTAACTTTTGGGGGTGGTCAGAAAGATTTCTTCTTAATCTATATAATTTTGATGAATACAAATAATACTGGGATATTTTTCCTAGGTCAGACTGACATAAGAAAATAGCAATATTCTCAGTTACAAAGACAGCTTTTTACACTAGTAGCTGATTTTAGACCTCAAAACAAATTCAAAACACACTGGTTGCCCCTGCAAATGCACAAGGATGAGTTCCCAGGTGTCTGTTTGTTGAACCAAAGTCAGGAACAAAGCAACTTTAGTAGATTTAATACCCTGTATAGATTCTCTCAGTAACTGACTCTTTATAGGTACTCCTAACCACTCAAGGTTCAGCCAACTAACTGTTTATTGTTTAGGTCCTGACTCTTAATGCTACTGTCTGTTGGAAAATGCTGAGCACTATTTGCCTTCTGTACTTGCTTTACAATCTCACTGAAAGCCAGGCATTGTAGACAAATTTCTAAAATGGTCTCAAATAAAAACCATGGAACCAAATATAGAGGTGAAAGCCTTAGAGAGATCAGGGAAATGGAGAAAGCCACCAGCCAACCTTACTTCACCAACTCTGCAGCTTCCAAATGTGTGACTTCCTGTCTACCCAGACTTTATATGCCTTGCTTTTCTGCCCTCTCATTGGCTCTCTTAGCCTAGCAACCTCACTTCCTCTTCCTACATAGTTCTGTCAAGTTCTCTCTGTCTGTATGGACCTTCAGGTCTCTATGGTTGGTACTGTGATTAAAGGCATGTGTCACCACACCTGGCTCTGTTCCCTAGTGTGGCCTTGAACACACAGAGATCCTTCCTGCTAAGTGATAGGATTAAGGGTATGTGCTATCACTGCCTGACTTCATTGTTACTTATAATGGCTTTCTTTTTCCTTTGATTCTCCATGCAAGCTTTATTTATCAAAGCACAAGTATAATATCACCACATTTCAGCACGAATAAAATATCACCACATTTCCCCATTTTTTGTCTAGTAATAAAATAAAAAAACTTTGAGCTAAAAATGACACTCACTTGTGGTGACAAGAGTTTCCACCTAAGACCTGAGAGAGTTTAAGAAGAGATTATAAATGTAGCTAAGAACACCTTCCTAGTTTGTGTTGCTCAGTTGCTCATGGTGGACCTAGGTACAATGATGTGTCCCCTGGCAGGTTTGTGGCATGTGGGCTGGAGCTACAGTATGGCAGATTCCTGCCAAGTTACACAGAGGTTTCTGCAAGCCACACAACATGGTTCTTGGTGCATATAACTTTTGCTACTGAGAGAGAGAGAGAGACAGACAGAGAGAGAGAGAGAGAGAGAGAGAGAGAGAGAGAGAGAGATTCCTGGGCTATACGCTGCTGGATAGAAGCATAGACCAACTGCTTCCCAGAGTCAGCAGTGAGCATAGTCCCCAGAGCTGGCTGTAAACATAGTTCTGCCATGTTGGGAAGCTGAGGTGGGCAGAGTCAGCAGCCAAAGCTGCCATTTCAGTCCTAGTCATTCTACGGTTTAAAGCAATAGATTCACAATAAGTCAGATTCAGATTAAATAAACCTCTAAATGGTTTACGGTATATGTAAAAGTGTATGTAGACTTGGAAGAGAGAGGAAAAGGAATATAGACAGTTGTATAAAGAAATAGTTTTAAAAATAAAGCCTTTAAAGAGACAGTAAAGGTAATATAAAAATAAGCCACATAAAGATGAATATTACACAGAGAATATGGATTGTGTTGTCTTTGGGATTTTTTTAACTGCAAAAAGACATTTGATTATAAAAGCTGTTGAATTAAGTATATATATATATATGTATGTATATATATATATATATATATATATATATATATATATTAAAGTATCTTGATTTCAAAATCTATGTCTAAGGATATGTTGCTTTGGAAAAGAGGTTCTGCTTTGTTTCCACAGAAGATGAGAACCAGTGGATTGCTTCCACGCTAATATGGTTTGAGCAGCCAAGAACCCCTGAAAGTCTCCAATGACACCATGGCCCAGATGATCCAAAATCCACAACAGTTTCAAGGCAACTGGCTCAGACAATGCAGCCTCACAGACAATTACCATAATTCTTAATTTTCCCAGGATCCCCATACAGCACCCTTTATCAGCAGGAAGTACCTAGAAAACTTCTCCCACATTCCCAAAAAATGGATTATGGATGTTTGTCTTTGTTTAGGTTGTTGGTTACAAATTGTTATTGGTCATGGTCAATATCTTTCTAAAAGAAGAAAGGGGGGTATGATATGAAAATATAGGATATAGATATGATAGGATAAAAGGATGGGTTGTCGAACCTACTTTTAAAGAGCAACCAGTTTAAAATGTTTTACATTGCTATAGATTTTAGTTATTAATACAAATTTAAAGTCTAAAGTTAATTTTGTTATATTGTATATGTATTTCTACTCTCATTTGAGGTATTATGTCTATGTAATTCATTTAAATTGTAATGGATAATTAAGAAATACAGATTAATAATTAGTCTTCTATGATAGTCAAACTTATAGTCATGTTAAATTTTCTAGGTACACATAGATAATTCAGTTAGACAGGTAATCTTCAAACACTTCAAAGACCTACAGGATATGGCATTTAAAATGTTTTCAAAACAGACTTTCTGAACAATGAGACATGTCTGCTCCTTGCAGCACTGATTTACTTCAAAGAGAAAGATGAGCATTGAAGACACTCCATGTGGAGTATATCTTCTTGGCAAAAGTAGCCATTTGGGCAAGAAACTGTTCTTACCTGGACTGCTTGACAAAATGTTGTGTTGATTGGATATGTAGGACTCATAGGAAGGTGATCACTGAACTTTACAAGGCGAAATGATCCTTCAGGTTCCTGCTTTGCAGAAGAAACTGCCTGATATTCTACAGGTCACAGAGAGAAATGACTGAGAGACTCTAGGCCTATAGACTTAAAATGGATGCTCCAACATTGCAGTCCAAAACATGTAGAATAAAAAATGCATTATGAAACATACACTTTAAAACTTCTTCTCCTATATATGTAGCACAACTATGATAAATCTACTGGAAACTGGTCACTAATGTGCTTGTTTAGTATGCAAGAAGGCCTTGGATTTAATTTCTAACATCCCATAAACTGGACATGATCACACAAGACTTCTAAGCCTGGCACTCAATAGTTACAAGGCAGGAAGATCAGATGTTCAAAGTCACTCTTAGCTAAGTTCAAGTAAGATAGGGTTATGTTGGACTTCAATTGGGGATGAAGCTCAGTCGTAGTGTTTACCTAATATGCCTGAGATTTAAGGGAGTTTTAGAAATCAGGATGATATGTATACTTAAGTGTATGAAATGAATACCTTGTCATCTGGCAAGAATAAGAATGTGAAATGTTAAGGTAAGAATGTGAAATCAATAGCCACTGAATTACATTTAAGTTGACTTTAAAAATTAAAGGTTATTATTACTATTATTATTTGTTTGTATGCCTTTGGGACCACAAAGCAGGGATCGGTTCTGTTGGAGCTAAAGTTACAAATGTTTGTAAGTTATGTGATATGGGTAATGGAACCACATTCAGTTCTTCCGTAAGAAAAGTGTTCTAGTTAGTTTCAGCTGTCAATATGACACAGCCCAGAGTTATCAGAGGGAACATCAACTGAAAAATTACCTCTGTTGGCTTGGTCCATGGATCATTGTCAGTATCTATGTTGGAGAGGAGGGGCAGTAGGTGATGATTGAGATTTAGGGTGTCGACCCAACAGGAGTGAATCACATGGTGGATCATTCTCGGGTAAGCAATGCCCCAAAACAGTGGGTTCTGGAATGTTTTTTGCTTCTGCTCTGTCTTTGCCTGCTTGCTGTAGCTATCTCTCTCTGATATCTGGCATGGTTGAATCAGGTGTGGAGAAATTCCTCACTGCCTGTAAGGTAATGTGTTTACCTCATTTGAAACATTCCTTTCTACTGGGTACTTTTACCTGCAAATTATCACAAAGACAACTTCCTCCCTAAGCTCTGCCTTCTAATTGATAATAATCACGTTAGCTTATACAAAGCCTTGATGAATTAAAATATATACAAAGATATATTTTTTAGCCAAGACCTTGGAGTTTCACCTTAGAAGATTCCTTAGATAACTGCTCAGCTTACTTAATTATTAAAGGAGAACACTTGAATTCTCTGGAATCCAGACTGACCATAATTCTCATAATACTTAAAAGAAACACATACAGGTCTTGGTATCCTAGTACCCATTCTGATCCTCAGTTCTCCTGATATAAGCTGAAATTAGTGATAGATGAGTATATAGCCTAAAGATCTTAAGTACAGCTGACTGGTTGTCTTTAGTTTAGGTTTGTGACTCCTTTAGGATTCCTTGCAAGATTAACTTTAAATATAGACAGTAGAATGATTTATTTTTTCTTGATAGCCTTGTACATGCACTGCCAGCAAGGGAGTTATCTGAGAAAAGATGCTTTCTGCCTGTTTATGCTCTGTTGACCTGCAATGAGTGACTTGGATGTAAATTTATATTGGATATTGGGATTATTTCATTTTTATCATATAAGGGATATGAAAAACATGTTACCTGCACTCTGGAGGAATTTAGCAAAAACACTGTAAAATAGAGATTAGAATAAACAAATGTTTCTTAGAAGTACTTTGACCCTGAAGAATGCTTGTGAAGAAAAATGATTGTTTAGCTGAGGGGGCCTTTTGGCCATCCCATGACATTTGGCACAAGTCACCCCAGGCACATCTTGGGCTCTTATATTATTTGTGAATTGCACAAAATGCTTAATGAAGGACTAGAGTTATGAAGGCATGTGATGTTCCCCTTCAAAGATATGTAGATTAAGGATGGGGACCTTGGAATGAGGAAATACTTCATGTAACAGTTGGTAGATATGCTTTTGAATGGCTGTGGGAGCATGCAACCAGATCCAGCCCAGTAGTCTATTAGAAGAGGATGATGAAAAAGAAGGAAATGATCAAAAGAATGTGTAAATGTATTTTGCCTAACCCCCTCAGATAAAAAATGTCTTAGCTTCACCAGGACTGTGAATTTCCTCTCAAACCCTGAGTTGCCTTGGAGACTGGTTCCCCAACAGGCAACAAGAGTGGCTATAATAAGAAGTGGTTCAAGTTTCTGGGATTAGGGGGCAGGGGCATTAATTATTTCCATAAGGACTTGAATTAGCTGAAAGTTGGACATCAAAGCTTCCAAGGCTGTTTTGAGACACTTTTTCTTTTCTTAAGGAGAATACTGAGTCTAGTATTTTCTTCCATCTCCAATCCTATAACCATCATCCATTTCCCTGAGAAACTGAACCTTTGGGAGAAAGGGTATTATTTTCTTAGAATTGCTTCCTGCTGTTTATGGGGCTATGGTATCTCTGTTGGGTTCTGTAAGAAAGCTCAGATAGTTAGGTCTCAGTTGGACTAACTGTAGATTCTGCAGCCAGTCTCAGAGTAATGCGTAAGACTGAAATTCTAGCTAAGTTGGTAGAGCATGGGACTCTACTCTATTTTTTTTTTTTTTTTTTTTTTTTTTGGTTTTTCAAGACAGGGTTTTTCTGTGTAGCTTTGTGCCTTTCCTGGATCTCGTTCTGTAGACCAGGCTGGCCTCGAACTCACAAAGATCCACCTGCCTCTGCCTCCCGAGCGCTGGCGGTCGTGGTGCATGTCTTTAATCCCAGCACTCGAGCATGGGACTCTTAATCCCAGGATCATGGTTTGGGCCCCATGTTGGGCACTAGATATTGGTGGAAGTATTAAGGCAACTCTACACAGTTAAAAGGGAGGTTTATTTTGTGGGGTAACTTACAAGTAAAGGGATAGGTTACAGGGTCTGGGAAAGGTGTAGTGCAGTCCAGCGGTGTTCTCTGGAGAATTCTGCTCAGTCTACCTTCAGCATCCAGGATCCAGGAACCAAGAGCGCTGGCACATCCGGATCTCAGGTCTTAAGGTCTCCTTCTCAGCCCCACCTCTTAGGTGTGACAAATACTGGAATCCTCAATGAGGGTAGTACTTCCAGGTCAAAGCTGGAACAGCTACCCACTACAAGATATATTGTTCATCAAGGCTGGGAAGCAGAGCAGAAAGCAACAGGCATGGCATCAGGAGCTGGAAGCTGAGTATTCACATATTCAATTTGTAGCAGTAGGCAGAGACAAGCATCTGGAAATATACAAGTGCCGGGGACCAGCCTCAGCAGTTTTGGGGGTCTGAAGGATGAGATACCTGGAAGATGTAGTAACAACTCAGAGACAGTGTTTGTGCAAGCCTCTGCAGTTTCTAAGGAGCTTTTCTGCTACAGTTTCTTTAGCTTCCCTTGTTTTTCGTAGCTTCTCTTAGCTTCTCTTAACTTCTCTAACTTCTCTTAACTTCTCTAACTTCTGTTAGCTTCTCTAACTTCTCTTAGCTTCTGCTTTTGCCCTGGTAACCTCAGTCTTTTATTATCATAAGCAAGGGAGAACAAAAAGAAAAGGGGAAATCACCCAATACAAAATCTTTTCATGATTGCAAAGGTTATTCTTTGAAAATCACCAATATATTTTTTATCATCTTTTACTAGACACAAGAACTATCCCAGACTTAGCACCAAGCATAATCTATTTTTATTATTAATGATTATATAATTTTCTGAGCACTTGACCCAGAGGCTAGCAACATGCAATTTCACAAAAAAGATAAAAATAATAACAGTGATCAATGTACCAGACAGTCATTTCCTTCTCACACAGCCTGCTCCAACTTCAAGACCCCTGCAAACACCAGCCTTCTGCAAACACCAAGGCCCATGACTGGTGGGCCACAATGACCTCAGACAAGAAATCTGTCCCTGCAAGTCAGCAACTTCTGCCCTCCCATGTCCCAACAATTCCAAGGAAGACCTAATCTAATTTTCAAAGCTTCTATGAAAGGAAGCTCACATTTCTGGCAACTCTTTTTAATCTAGGAACCCAATAAAATTTGAAGCAATCACTCCATCAATTGTCACATTATCTCCACACTCCTGCAGGAGGAATTCAAAATACCTGAATTAAAGTTGCCATCTCCCTTTCTTGGTGGAGGCCACCATTTTCCTTCTATTCTAGGTTCCCACACTTTTAGTTTGTCATCTCATCTATAAGTTACTCCATCCAGTCTTCAGCCAATACCCCTTAGGGTCTCAAGTTTTACACAATGTCCTTGGAATATCCTCAGAAAATGAATTATTCATCATGGCCAGTTTGAGTCCAGGGTGTCGATACACATCATATCATGTGCCATAGTTGACCACACATTCGGTACAGTTTATCCAAGCCTAAAAAGTTTCCCCAGGCTGCAGGTTCTTTTCCATGAACTTCACAACTGCCTTAACCTCAGCCTAGGTGATCATCTCTGTATAATTTCCTGTGAAATTTACTTCACTCCTTTCCTGTATAACAGAAATCACCATTGATCTAGGAACACAGAACATGAAGATCAGATAGAAGAAAAATACTAGTATTACAAGAAGTATTTATATGGAGGATGACATGACATGTGCACGCCATAAAGCATGACCTTAGGACACATAGGCATTTCTGCCTTGGCCCTCTAGAGGCATGCTAAGCAGAAGATCCGGAGGGAACACATGGAGGGTTGATGATCCATAGTCTCGGGTCCCCTTTTCTCCAATCTCCACTGGCAGCATATCAGCCATTTTATGTGCTGTCCCCGGCATACATGCCTGTTAATATCAAATCCCTCCCCAGTATAGTTCTTTCTCCAGGAAGGATGCCCCATGCATCCCTCCCCAAACAGCACGACCAAGTGGGCAACAAGTGTTCAAATTTCTGAGGCAATGGGGGGGTATTTCTCATTCAAATCAGCACAGCTTCCATGTAACAAACAGTGACCATGCACAGAACAGTTTTCTATATCTGTAACTTGTTGAAGTGAATTATTTAAACTCAGAGAGTTATGATAACTGAAGGGCCACAGGTGAATCCAAAGGGAAGTTGTCTTGTGTGGACTTTACAGTTCTCAGATCTCTGTTGTTCTTAAACAATCAAGGATTTCTCCTAGACAGAAAGCAAAGGTTAAGCCTCTAACTTTTCTTCATCTTCACTAATTGCAAAATATTAATGTTCCAAATTTTCATCAAAATTCATGGTACATTGTTCTAGTTGCACCAAGGTGATTTTTATATTAAAAATGTAGCCTTGTATTATGCACTATTTAAAGAACACAGTTGATTTCATTTGTGATAATTTCATGTAAATTTTTTGATAAGTGGGGTGTTTTCAGAGTTTCTGCCGTTGCCATGGTGATATTTATAGCTTTTCCTAGCATATTTCCTTATCATAATTCCATTTAATTTGTAAGTAGTTTTATAAAGATTGCAGTCATTTCTAGTGCTGTTTATGACATCATGTTTTTCCTAATACAGACACTTGGCTGAAAATCATGGATTTCTGACTATGATTGAGCAACTGTGGTTACATTGGGCAGCACTGGAATCTGGTCATTGATAATCAACTTTGCTTTGTGGAGAAGAATACAGAGAAAGCTGCATAGGAGTAAGACACACAAATCTCTTTGCAATATTCCGATACCATGAGACCTTCATATACTCTGAATCTTCTGTTGCTGTGTACTTCAGGGATCATAAGAATTGTAAAAGCCTCTCCAAACACTGTCTTTTTGGAGACACTGACAAGAATTTCATGATCAGCTTTGGTATTTACTTATCAAATAGAGTTTGTGAAAAGTTGTTGACTCCCAAAATAAGAGCTGTCATTGCTTCTGTAGGTGAAATGAAAACTGCAGTTCAGAAGGGAGATGAGGTCACAGCCACAGACCTTTATTTCACAGTTAAGATGAATTCTCCTTGAAGCCAAATTTCAGAAATTTCAGGATGTTATGATGTGTACACTGTCCAGAAATTTCTGCTCAGAGAATCAGTCAGGTAGGTAGTTTCTATTCAGTCTGGGAAGTTACTAAGTGAAATTTTGGAAAGTGATTATTTTTGGAAAGTTGATCCAGAAGTGGAAAACATATGCAGTGCAAATTGAAACTTCAGTTTCTATGACTATCTTGCAGTTTAATGTGCCTCCAAAATCTTGATTTATTACATATGTTTGACCTAATCAAGGGATTAGTAATTATAATCATTCAAATATGTATTAATGATAATTTAATTTCTTCTCTTTGTATGTGTGCATATGTATGAGCATGGAGGCAGGGACAAGTTCAGGAGTATAGTGTGTGTGTGTGTATGTGTGTGTGTGTGTGTGTGTGTGTGTGTTCAGAGAAAAACCTCAGATTTTCTGCTGACACATTTTACATTTTAGAAATATTACTAAAATACTTTTAGTCAATGTCTTCAAGTGGCCTGGAACACTGAATGTTTTAGACTGGGTGGTCAGGGAGCCCCATAGATCTTCATTATTTTTCATTTCAATGCTTTGGTGACAGATGTGTATTACCACACTTAGATTTTTATTGACCTGTGGAGGCTCAACTCAGGTCCTCACATATCCAAGGCAACACTACTCCTACTGAACCTTCTTTCTAATATAGAAATAACTTAACTTTTAGGCTACACTATTCCATTAAATATTAGTTCTCCAGCGTAATATCTAAGAATCAGTGTATTATCTAAGAGTTAATGCCAGGAATCCAGAGTCTGAGGCAAGAGGACTGCAGAAGGTTATGCTCAACCCATATTACAAAAATGAGAGCCTCGGTGAAGTCAGTTACCAAAGAAATAGAAATATAGCATTTCCAATATGCTTTGTCACAACCCTACATCATGTCACTGATAATATTGTCCTGTTGTGTTCCTTTTCCATGTTGCATTATGGGAACATATAGTCATATCTATGTTAACCTGTAAGAGGCAGGATCAGTCTTGATCTGTGCTTTGCTTTTCTTAAATACATTCATAATTTATGGAGTGTTGCTTTTTTCTTTATATTTGTTTGTTGTAAATTTCTTCATCTTTCATTGTTTCAGAGCACAGCATCATTTGAGTATCAGCTGAGGCTTTATACTATAGGGGGACATGTGGGGAGGTCTAACATTCAGAGCTTAAATTCACATCAGAACTATGACTTTTGCAAAATCACAAGAATGAGATGACTGACGTGTAGTTTTATATTCCTTCTATTATACCCAACTTCTCAGATTCCATAATACTTACTATATTGGGATCACCAATATGGGAGATGAATGCTATGTTTTTTTATCCCAAAGAAATAAGGTGGAAGATCACTGATACAAATCATCATAGCCCAATTAATTAAAACAAGCAATTTAATAAAGCTAGCATTTTTTATTTGTGTATTCAGCCTATATTCTCCTTGGTCAGCCTTGGAAATGAGGAAGACGGGGACAAGGTTTTTATAGCACAGAAGCAGTGGGATTCCAAATGAGAGATTGGCAGGCAAAATAGTTGGCCTTACAGGAGGAGAACATAAAAATTACAATTGAGTAACAATGACCTCATGAAACAAAGACATGATTACAAGGTGATCATAATATAGTCATAAAACAGGTAGTCATAAATATCTTTGAAACAAAGTTAGTGTTGCAAGATGGTTATAACTTTTTGAAACAGAAATATGGTTGCTGTTTCCCAGGCAGTACAAAACCATTTGTAATTAAGATTAAAGGTGAAGCTTATCCTTGAGCAATAGATGTTTAATCATAAACAGTAATGAACCCAGTTTGTCTTTATTATAACATGGCTTTTTAGCCTAATATGTAGGCAAGCTTGTTCATCATTCCCTACTTGACTTATATATTCCTCTCAAATATTTGATAGGTGTTTAGCATTATTTATCTGTAGGGGTGGATAAAATTTGTAATGTATCAACAAATGCATGGCCTGTTTATAAATTATGCCTGTTTAGTTAGCACTGAAAGAACAAAAGTAATATAGGTAACCGTTTTGTCCCCTTTTCCAGAGAATTTCCTTTATATCTAATATTCCAGCCCATTATTAAGAATAAGCGGTGATTTATTTTCCTCTGTCTGAAATTAGGGTTCTATTGTGTGGGCCCAGAAAGGCTTGGCTATTCACCAAAAGTGGGGAGGAGATTAGGACAATGGAGTATTCATCAGAAGCATCTGCTTTACTGACCCAACTGTAGAGACAATAAGCAATTATACTGAGTGGACTAGATTACATCAGCTTTCAGTAAGTCCAGAGCTTTCTGATTTTTATAAGACAACAGTGGAATTCTACCACGTAGATCATCTTTGGAGCAATTTGTAGTCTTTAGTTGATTGCTAAGTAATGTCAACCAGCTGGGTGAAATTCTACCAAGACAGACATAGACTAAGGACAGAAAATAAAGTTAAAGAACTTAAGGAAAACTTTCACATTTGGATTTTCCCACTCAGGAATAGGCAACATGAGAGACTTGCCCAGACCTAAACACATTGATGGGATAGGTCATTATTTTAAAAATACCTATGTAACTTTCTGAGTATTAGCCATGTTTTAGAAGTTTTAAGTCAAAACTTAGTGAGAAAGAGGAGGGTTTATATGAGCAAGAATTATTGAGACCAAGATTGGATAAAGCACAGAGACAAATAGCCAAATGAATGGAAACACATGAACTATGAACCAATGGCTGAGGGCCCCCAACTGGATCAGGCCCTCTGAATGGGTGGGAAAGTCGATTGGCTTGATCTGTGTGGGAGTCATCCAGGCAGTGGTACTGGGTCCTGTGCTCATTGCATGAGTTGGCTGTTTGAAACCTGGGGCTTATGCAGGGACGCTTGGCTCAATCTGGGAAGAGGGGACTGGACCTGCCTGGACTGAGTCTACCAGGTTAATCTCAGTCCTTGGGGGAGGCTTTGCCCTGAAGGAGGTGGGAATGGGGAGTAGGCTGGGGGGAAGGGGAGGGGGCGGGAGGTGGGAGAACAAGGGAATCCATGGCTGATATGTAGAACTGAATTGTATTATAAAATAAAATAAAAATTAAATTAAAAAAGAATTTAATACAAAAATGTTAAACCTTGATTATTGAAGTACCCATGGCAAGATGCAGCAGAGGAGTTGTTCCTGGGGCCGGGGACAGCACAAAGCTGCCTAGAGTGGCATACTGTGGAGGAGGGTGTCTGAATTACTCCAGTCCAGCAGTGTGGGAGTGATGGCAACTAGAGCTTGGCCTGTCTACCATGTATGTGTGTAACACAGAAACACATACAAGGGGCAGAGACAGCAAAATCTAAACAAAATGTGTAAGACATGGGGTCAGTGAGAACAAATTAAACACATCAGCAGGGAACATGACAACAACAATTGGGGTCTTTGAGAGTTTCACCATTCTAAAAAGAAGCTTTTTAAGAAATAGGTTTTTCTCAATTGCCTCCTTTTACAACTCATGGACTAGGAACCCACCAGAGGCTTCTTAGGTTTTGGCTTTCCTGGTTGAAGTAGGTCAGGCCTCTCTTATTTCTGTCTCAGTTCTGGGTAATGCCTAATATTCTATGTTGTGCCATTCACATTCTATGTGTCCAATCACTTGCCTCCTTGTACCACAGAAGGTCCTCTGTGTTCCTCAGAGTATGACCTAGATATAGCAACGCTGACAATGTTTGCTTAGGTGCCAGGCCTCTGTAATTTTTGGCCCCCACTCTCATAAGAGCATCCCCAGATCCCAAGGAAAGTCAGAAAAGAACTAGTGGTTCTGAATGAACTCCTAAGTAACCAGAAATTACAAGATGGGCTGTGAAATGTCTCCCTTGTTGCCCTTGATGATGCCACAGAACCAGAACAGAGACAGAACCAGGCATCACTAAAAGAGTTAGAAAGTTCTTATGACTTACCATAGTAGGCCTCCATGAAAAAGAAAATAAGATACTTGCTGTTTTCCTCTTTTATGATACTGCCATTTGTTAGGACAGTCCAACAAACTGAAGGTGTCCCTTAGGTGCTTTGGAATATGTCTAAGGTATGGATCTGTGGGAGCATCGCTTCAGTCCTGGTGGGTCAGAGAATTCCTGGGGGGTCTTAAAGGGTCCGGTTTCTGAATTTCTGAATTTGTGTTAGAGTCTTGACCTCCAAATTTTAATCCAAAAGATGGGAGAAGAACCACTAACTCAAAACATCATTGCCAAATTAATGAAAGCAAGCAATTAAAGCAAGTATTTTTATTCATGCAAACAAGCTACCTCCTGCTAAGTCAGGGTTCCACGGGCCAGTCTTAGACATGAGGAACACAAGGTTTTTATAGCTCAAGAGTTGAGGTTTTCTAAAGAGGAGATTTAGAAAGCAAAATAAGTGGGGTTACAGCAGCAGAACATAAGCATAATACATGGATAAGTTAAAATGGCCTTCAGAAACAAAGACATGATTGCAAACTGGTCATGATAGTCATAACAACAGATAGTCCTAAGAAAATTTTGTAACAAATAGAGGCTTTGGAGATAGTTAAAACTTTTCAAAACAAATACAAGGTTGCCATTTCCTGAAAGAAGCAATACATGACTATGTGTAGTTAAGATTGTAGTTGGAGTATAGCCCAATCTTTGAGAAACAGAAGTTTAATAATAAAGAGGAACCAACCTAGTCTGTTTGAATCATAACATGGCTCTTAAACATAAGATGGAAGCAGGCTGGTTAATTATTTAACTTGTTATGTTTATGTTCTGCTCCTGTAACGCCTTACTATTTTGCCCACCAAACTTCTCATCGGGAACCTCACTCTGAGCTATAGAATCCTGTCTTTCTTGCATTCAAAGATGAACTTTCAAAACCCAACTACTGGGGAGGCAGCCTGTGTACATGAAACAGAAAACTTGGTTTATTCATTTGCTTGCTTTCATTAATTTGCCCATGATGATTTGGAACAGTGGTCCTTCTCTTTTCATCTTTGAGATTAGATGTATACCAAAACATAGGGAAAGCTGGTGTTTCCTCTATGTCCATTACATCACAATGTCACTAGACATTGGATTTCACTAGAAAAACTGAGCATTTTTCATCTGTTAATTCAGTCCTAAGTATGATCATTTTCTTCCTTATTTCCATTAAAATGATTCAATTACTTTCATTCTGTTGTCCGTTTAAAAGTTTGCCAAAAAATACTTCACGTGTCTCTTTACTCCAGTTCTTTATCTGTGGAAAAGTATCCCTGCCTACGTTTTTGTCTGTTTTTATAAAACCTGATGATGAATAGCTCTTTGCATAATTGTGTTTTCACTATATAATAAACATTCTATTATGTAAGAACAGAAATATCCTCATTGTTGTGGAAATATTCATTTTATGTTTAAATTTCAGATGAGATATACAAGGATTTCCTTCATGCTGTTGCAAGAGTGGTTAAAGGCATTTTATCTTCAATATGACTTGTAATTAGAAGTTCATTTTAAAATACAGAACCCAGCAGCCTTTCCATTTATATTCGCTGGTCATTGTTTATGCAACAACACCTTGGATTTACTGCTAATATTGACATTTTAAAGCAAAGTTCTGCAACTTCTTTCAATAAATATGTATAATTAAAGACATCAGAAGTCTCACTGAAAAATATTTTTACAAATATTGTTGACAAAATAATTTTGTGAGTCAGAGTCCTGTTGTTGATTTCCCACAATATCCTTGAAGTCTTGAGAACATAAGATTTTCCAACAACAATAACCATGTCTCAAAATTTCAAGTCACTGTTTTGCTCAGAGAAGTGATTTTTAGAACTGTTTAAGGAAAATATTTTAAATGACAAATGGACAACAAGGATTTGACAAGAAGAATAGTGTTCTTACTTCAGACTACAGTTGGAATTGTAGGGAATTTCTCTCTTCTTTCCCAATACCTCATCCATTACTACACTGAACAGGCATTAAAGACCACAAATTTGAATCTTACACACATGCTCACAGCCAACTCCTTGATCATTCTTTCTAAAGGATTACTCTACACAAGGAGAGCTTTTGGGATGGAAAGGTTCCTCAATGATTTTAGCTGCAAATTTCTTTTGTATATTGAAAGACTAGGCAGAAACATGTTCATAGGCACAATCTGCTTTTTGAGTGTTTTCCAGGTCATCACCATCAGCAGTGGGAACTCCTTTTGGTTGTGTCTTAAATTCAAAGCATATTGGTCTCCATACTTCTCTCTGCTAGATTAACTACATGTCAGTAAATTTGATTTTTCCTGTGTATAGGTAAACCAAGGTGAACAGCAATAATCTGAAACATAAAAGTGGCATGAAATACTGCTCCACATCAGTCATGATGACCTTACAAGCTCACTATATACAGCATTTTTTGTTCTTCCTGAAATTTTGTTTTCTGTTATCATTGGTCCAGCAGCTCCATGGTTATCGTTCTGTATAGGCTCAAACAATGAGTTGAGCTTATCCGCAGCACCAGTGTTTCCTCCAGAACATTCCCTGTGTCTAAAGACATCCACCCCGTAATGGCCCTTGTGCCCACATTTATGGGTTTTTATGCCCTTTCTTCCATCTTACAAGGTTTCATTGCTCTCATAAATAACCCTGGTTGGTTACTAATGAACATTACTGCAATAATGAAACAGGTTGTTCTTTTGTGAGAAAATAGTGCTGTTTTCAGAAATCTTTTTTCATACAATATTCATTTTACTCCACAAGTTACAAGTTTTGTACTTTTTCATTCAAATTTATTGCATCTGAACTAAAACAGAAATATGTCTGAATTTACTAAGAACTGACACATAAGTGTCAATTTTTATAGATTTATCTGTATAGATGTTTCATAAATTGAAGAAGGAAATGATTAACTTACTGACAATCTCTTCTTAACACTCACCAAGTATAGTTTATTTCCATCCTGATTCCAAAGAAAAGTAACCTGACAATTCTACACTGAAAGTAGTGGACAAAGGATTATGGCCCATCTGAGGAACTATGAGGAAAAGTATGGGAAATTTTCTGCAACTGGTGTTTAAGATTTCCATAAAATAGACCCAGGAATGGCTGCAAAGAAGATGTGTGCCCTAAACTACATCGTAAAACTCAGATTGGTTCCTGGATAAAGGCCTCTGTCTACACAAAATCTGAGCCTTTGCCTACCTACTGTGTTCTCAGACAGCAACTATTGACAATGACTAAGCAAGGTTCCTTGGCTGATTAACCCAACCCAACTACATGATTAGACCTCTCATTGCTGAGCCATGATAGAAACAGGTTCCATATTGTTAATTCTTTATGCATTTGAAATATGATGATCACTAATTCTAAATTTCCATATTTTTAGATAAAAAGAAATAGCAAATGATCCAACAATCAACAACCTATTACAAATTATGACTCTAATTATATTATAATAATATTTATTAAATTTATTTTTATATTTAATCTATTTTTCTTTATTAATTAATTAATTTTTCCCACCTGATCATAGTCTCCACACCCTCCCTCCTCTTCTTCCAGTCCCTCTCCCCAACTTCCCATTTTCCTACACCTCAAATCAACTCCTCCTCCATTCTCTTTATAGTAGGGCAGCCTTCACATGCATAACAGTGAGCCATGCTATATCAAGTTGCAGTAAGACCAGGCACCTTCTCTCCTATTGAGGCTGGTGAGATAATCCAGCACCATAGCCACTTAACTTTCTAACAGAAACTGTACTCTGATTTTGGGTTTTAATCTTTTAGAAATTAGTACCTGTAACAGCATAGCAGGTTGTTCTTTTGTGAGAAAATTGTGCTACGTTTTAGAAATCTTTAGTACACTTGCTTGAACCAGATTGAATCAGTTGGGCCTCAGTTCTTTAATGTCAGTTTCCAGAGACTGTGTGAGCATATAATTTACTCAATGGAGAATATTTCCAGAAGGAAATACAGTGAAGAATAATTGTGCATGTTGTTATGAGATAACCATTTAAACGAATATGTTTATTCCTTTTCCACAATTTTCCTGGCTACTACCTTCATGATGTTTGTAAATAATTCATGTGAAGGCTGATTAAATGCCGATTTCTGAATTGGGGATTAAAATTTGCTGGGCACGTGCCTTTGATCCCAGCACTCAGGAGGCAGAGGCAAGCTGATCTCTGTGAGTTCGAGGACAGTCTGGACTACAGAGAGAGATCCAGGACAGGCACCAAAACTGCACAGAGAAACCCTGTCTTGAACATAAATAAATAAATAAATAAATAAATAAATAAATAAATAAATAAATAAATAAATAATAAAATAAAATAAAATAAAAATTCTTCTGCAGTGCAGTAAAATAAAGCTCAAATTTCCCTCTATGTTGATGATAGTGTGGTGATAATGTTACTGTTAGTTATACTTATGAGTTTGACATTTTTTGAAGATCCTCAAGTGAAAGGTCCTCTCTATTGATTGTACCTATCGGAAAGATTAAAAATAGTGATAAAAGAAATAGTCATCATCAGAGTGCTTGTGTTTCCAGGATTTCCCTGAGTAGTAAACACCTCTATTTACATTGCAAGCATGTTATGCACCCAGCCTATGTATGTTGATGACTTGAGACATAATCTCAAAGTTCAATGGACTTTGAAAATAATTACACCTATTATTCAATAAAGGGCAGGTAGATAAACCTCTAGATCTCTATAAAGTTGAAATCAGTACTCTCTACATCCCAGTTAGTATAGATTTTATTCTATGCTGTAATCAGGAGAGAATCAGTTTGTGAATCACCATGTAGAATATTTCAGTTATTTGGAGAACTGGAACTCTGACAGATTAAATATTTTAGTTATTGGCATAAACTTCTGTGAAATTTAGCATGTAAAGAATGTATAGTTGGTATTTTTAAAGGAAAATATTCATGTGTTGAATCTTGAAAATTCTATGCTATTTTATAAACAGTGGATTTTTAAACAAATAATATTTTCCAGGATTACAAAATAGATATGAAAAAGAGTACCCCTTGAATGAATGAGTAAAGTGATCAAAGTGGTACATAGGAATAAAATTTCTAAAATTGCACAATGGTAAGGAATTAAGCATACCCTTCTCCTCAATTTAGAATATGAACACAGTGCATGCATGAAACTGAGGGTACACAGAGACCCTTCATGTACTATGTTTATACCTGTGTTCAAATAAGTAGCTTTTAGAAAGTTTATAAGTTAGCCATGAAAGAGATTAACACAGGCAACTGGTAACAGTACAGAAGGATGATGGCATACAGAAACAAAGGTTTTGGAAGTATAAACTACATCTAGAATTTTGCATTCAGCAGAAGATATCCATAGGCAGCAGGTCACATCCCCAATATGACTCTGATGTGGTCTCAGGTCTATGTGGCTGTGCACTGACTTCCTATATTTGGACCTATTATTAGGATCTGGCTAAAGACCAAAGACATCCTCCATCTGAGCAATCCATGGAAGATACATCCACAAGCAAAATATGACATTTTATATTACTCAATCCTGTAGATGTAACCAATCGTCTTATTAAAATAAGAAACACAGAGCCAATGTAAAAGAGAAAGCCGAGAGGTCAGAGCTCAGAGATAAAATCTTACCTCCTGCAGTGCTCCTAACTTCCCCGAGAGAGACCTTCTTCCTGTTTGTCTGTCTTTAAATACTCTTTCTGTCTGCCTTCTCATTGGTTGTAAGTACCGCCCTCCAGGTCTTAAAGGCGTATGTCTCCAATACTGGCTGTATCCCTGAACACACAGAAATCTGCCTAGCTCTTCTAACCACCACGCTCTTGCTATGGTTCTAATAGCTCTGACCCAGGGCAACTTTATTTATTAACATAAAATTAAAATCACGTTTCAGTACAAATAAAATATCACCATATTTCCCCTTTTCTATTTTAATAAAAAGAAAAAAGGCAAAAGGTTATAACTAACAAAAGAAAAACTATATACAAAAGTACAATAACTATATACAATATATACAAGTAACAAATACCTAAACGATGTCTAGTCCATTTGTATTTGACAAATCAGAGAAAATAATTCCCTTATCTATCCTATTTTAGTAAGTCCAAAATGTATCTAATTCACTTTCTATCCTAATTATTCTTCAACTATAACTAACTAATCTTCAACTCCCTCAGAGACCCAAGAAGGAAATAATATTAGCTAACAAAAATAAAAATAGGAAGTGCATGCAAGCAACTTCCAAAATTTTTTTCAGTTGACAGAAACAGCCAGCTGCCTGGACAGTCACCTGAGGTTTCTCTGCAGTGTTGGGGCATCATCTTCAGCCTATAGGCTTAGCGTATCTGACAGACTCATTTGTGAGGTAGGTTGTACACAAGGTCAACAGTTCAACCTCACATTGGGTGAGAGCAGTCCATGTACCAGAAACACCTGAATTCCACTAGTGTCATGTCATGATTCAGGATTTTAAATTCTGGAAATTGTTGATGGTTTTTGAATTCAGCTGTCCATTCTTCTTGGCTGTGTATATATGGCTTCATCTCAGCATCCCCTTCTTCTCCACATCCCTCTATTAAATGCCAGTCTATTATTGAGAGGCGTGAGCTTTCAGTTGCTGTTCCATTGCACACCAGAAGCCATCGGCCCACTGCCTGTTCAGCTGCCTTCTAAGAAAAGGGCACTGTACCTTTTCCAGATTGTGAAGGCCACTTCAGGGATTGTGCCATATTGTCCTGGCCTCAGAAGATGCCTTTTGATAAAGCCATAACCACACTTGTTTTGGCAGGAATCAGTAGTCCTTTGTTTCGTGTTCTGTCTGTCCATTTTTTCCTGTTGATTCGAGGATACTTTGTTGTCCAGTGGCTAACTTTTGCCACAATGAAAGTTAACTCCATATGCAGTTTCTTCAATGCCCATATTTTCTCTGAAGTAGATTGGTACTGCCAGGAGCCGACATGTCTCAAAAAAGAAAAATTTCTAAGTTATTAAAACATTTTAAATGCCATATTCAGTAGATCTCTGAAGGGTTTGAAGATGACCTGTCTAAAATATATCTGCTCAATTTTTTAAAACATATCTAATATGACTACAATTTCTTTTGTAATGTCTAACTACTTTCATTTCTTTATATCCTAATAGTTGGTAATAATGTAAAGTATTTAAAACTAGTAATTGTCTTTTTCTTTCTTTCTTTCTTTCTTTCTTTCTTTCTTTCTTTCTTTCTTTCTTTCTTTCTTTCTTTCTTTCTTTTTTTTAAAACAAGAACCTTAAATCTAATCTCCTTTGCTTAGCCTTTTTCCTAACCCTTGACAACAACTTGTAACCAACCCCCCTAAACAATGAAAATTATCCCAGACCCAAAACCCATGAAAAGAACCAAAAAACCACCCGCCCCACACCACTTCTTTGGCAATGTGGGTGTCATATTTCAATTTTCCAAATTCTGCAAAGTGAAACACGTCCATCTGCCAGATTTCATTCCTCTGAGTACCCTTTGGGTTACATCCTGCTGGTAATGGCGTTTGATTATAGAAGGAACAAGTAGGACATTTCTTTACTATTTCTTTGGCTTGTTGCCAGGTTATGGAAAAATCCTTTTTTAAACCTTTACTATTGACATGATGTTTTTTATGAAATTCTGAGGCCTCCAGCACATTTCCTATCAATAATTTATCAATCTCATCATTGCCTTGTGCTAAAGGGCCTGGCAGACCAGTATGAGATCAGATGTGAGTTATATATAAAGGATGACTCCTTTTCCTGATTGTATCTTGTAATTGAATAAATAGTGAAGTTAATTCTGAAGCATCAGGGATAAATTCTGCAGTCTCAATATGTAATACCACTCTTTCAGCATACGGAGAGTCAGTTACTATGTTGAGAGGTTCTGAAAAATCCATTAATACCAACAGAATAGCATACAATTCTGATTTTTGCACTGAATTATAAGGACTTTGAACCACTTTACTTAAATTTTCTGATTTGTAACCTGCCTTTCCTTGTTTATTGGCATCTGTATAAAATGTACGAACTCTAGATATGGGTTTTTGCTGTACAATTCGAGGCAAGATCCGATCAGCTCTCTTTATAAAATCAATTCTGTTGCTTTTGGGATATTTGCTGTTAATTTCTCCCAAAAAATTACTGCAAGCTCTTTGCCAAGGTTCACTTTCTGTCCATAATTTTTCAATGTCCTCCTTAGTTAAAGGTACGACAATTTCTGCTGGGTCTATTCCTGCTAATTGACGAAGTCTCAATTTCCCTTTCCAAATCAAGTCAGAGATTTTTTCCCCATAAGTTTTTAATTTTTTATTTGGTTTATTTGGTAAAAATATCCATTCCAATATAATATCTTCCCTATTATTAGGATCTGGCTAAAGACCAAAGACATCCTCCATCTGAGCAATCCATGGAAGATACATCCACAAGCAAAATATGACATTTTATATTACCCAATCCCACCCCAAGTCCTCTGCTATAAGACGCCAGAAGCAAGCATTTCAAATGGAAACTGCAGAAAATCAACCCCTTAGCAGGCACTAAAAGACTCAAAATTGTTGAGAATACTACCAAATCATCCTCTGATAATTTTCTCTTATCAATCTGGTAAGCAGGTGAGAATAATTTTCATGTTCTCTGTTCTTCCTGGAACTTGATTTGTGCAAATGATGATATTAACAATATCTGAAGACAATCACTGACAATCATTGTACAATTAGATGTTTACAGCCATGACACAGGTTAGCTGAGGGAGATCAGAGTGAGAATTCAGCTCAAGGAGTCAGGGAAGAGGAGGCTTGTGGTGGTGTGCAGTGTCTGATCCTTCAGTTAGAAGTGGTCAAATGAGAAGAGAAAATTATATAAAGGGAGAAAGTATTTTACATGTTTTCATGGAGTTCAACATGACACATGTTTAAGTGGGGAACACAGTGAAGGAAGGAAAATGGTAATAAAAAGAGTCACAGACACAAGGGTGATAACATCCTGCCTCTCAGTTGAGTTTTCAAAGTGAGTGAAGTGTTAGAGTAAGGGATAAATTTTATGGTGTAGTGAAAAGGAATCCAGAAATTCAGAAAGAAATCAAATGAGTCAACTCACTCTCAGGATTTAATGAAAGTTTCTATAAAGCTAAATGAGGTTAATGTTATTAAGAAACCTTTATGGTAAGCAAATATTTGTCTTTAGCCTTCCTTTCACTAACCTAAGCTTCTGAGGAATAAGACCCTTGACTGACAGCTATCAAGCAGTTGTCTTATTCCACAGTCTTGAGGTTCTGTCATCAACAGGACCCCTGTCTATAGGAGGGACTGTCACTGTGGATACTGTGTGCTTCAGTAATTTCACAGACACCTTGAGCAAGTTCCCTCCAACTTGAAAAGACAATGACACTATGACTGCTAGTGAGTCCACAGGATTCCACTTCAAGAAGCCTTGTGTCATCTCAAATCCCCAGCCTGGAGCTTGTGAGAAATATCTCTTCAGCCAAAACCCTACATGATCCTGCAGAAACCGCGCTTGCTCCCTTCCCTGAGCTTCTCTGAACCTTGTCATAGGTGTGCTAAGCAAGGTCCATGAGGCAGGAGTGCAACTCCCCAGTGACCCTCCCCCCAAAAAAAGCTTCTAACCCAAACAAAGACACATCATCCTATGCAACCCTTGTGTTTGGTTCCTTTGTAAATCTGGTTATAAGAATTGTTGTTAGCCAGGAGGTGTGGCATATTCCTTTAATTCCAATGCTGCAGAGGCAGAGACACTTGGATATCTACAAATTCAAACCAGCTTGATCTGCAGAGCTAGTTCCAGGCTAGCCAGGGCTACAAACACACACACACACACACACACACACACACACACACACACACACACAACCTTTCACATAAAATATGTTGTTAGATGAACTGTGAGTCACACATTCACTAATCACTACATAAGAGGTCATTGCCTTTACAGCTGTATAATCACACAGTCTGTCTTGATTTGCCTAAAAATCTTTTTTTCTTTTTTTTTCTTTTTTGCAATTGTTCTGCTTGGTTGTCCTGTTTACCACAGGTGTACAGAATGTTTCCTTAAGAACACAAAAGAACCTGGAGCTCTTGCCTGCAGGGAAATAACCAAGGCCAGTGGCATCAAGGACTGAAGAGTTCCTGTTGTCAAGTAAAATAGGTGATCCTGAGGAAGACGGAGCATGGCGAAGAGCCAACATTTTGAACTCGGATTATTATGGAAGATTTAAAGAGCTCAAGTGTTTAAGGCTGATGTTATCTCAGAAATAATCTGTGTGTCATGATCTGTTCCTTACATCAGGTCCACCTTCTAAAGATTCCACATCTTTCCTCTCTGTTATCACCAGGGAAACAATGGTTGAAAATATGAGATGCTTTAGTAGATATTTCCTATCTACATTTATTTTATTATTATTATTATTATTATTATTATTATTATTATTATTTTGGTTTTTCGAGACAAGGTTTCTCTGTCTTGTTTGAGTTCCTGTCCTGGATCTTGCTGGCCAGCTCGAGACCAGGCAGGCCTCAAACTCATAGAGATCCACCTGGCTCTGCCTCTTGAGTGATGGATTAAAGGCATGTACCACCACTACCTGGCTCCCTGTCTACATTTTTATGAGTAAATAACTGGGGTTTGTGGAGAAGTAAAAAACACAGAATTTGGAAGAGCAAACAAATTAAAGTGAAATGAACTAGGTGGACAATGAGCATCAGATGGTTTAAGGGACCAGGACAAAAATGGCAGTGACTATATTAAGAAGTGGTCCTGATTTCTGGGATTAAGGAAGAGTGTCATTCATTATTTTCATAAGGATTTAAGGTACCTGAACATTGACCATCGAGTATTCCAAGGTTTTTGTCATAGAGAACACAGGGGATTTTATGGGTTGAGATATTTGAACTGGTAGCAGATACAGGGCAGGAGCAGAAACGATGTTTGCTCTAGTTTTTGAGAATTCCTGTAGTTCTAGGAAGAGAGATACTGCAGAAGCACCTCAGAGAGATAAGAGGATGGAGGGCTCACAGAGACTAAAACAGACAGCAGGAAGTCATAAATTGTGGCAGTATTTGGATTTCTGAAAGTCTTGTGGGTAATGGGATGGAGGATAGTGTGGGTTGAACCATTTATCCCACAGGAAACTGAATCTATGGGACAGGACACCCGCTAAGTTGCAGCTGTTAAGTTGTCTGGTAAAGCAGTTCCTCTGACTCCAGCCCTGTCTCTGCTCTGGCACAGAGGGTCTGGGCGCGACATTAACTGTTCTGGTTTTTATCACAGGTTGGGTTGTCATGGATAGTGACCTAATTTTTAATCTTCTTGCTAAGAAAAGGTCATTTTAAATCAGTTCCACACAATGACACATTCTATTTCATACAGTTACTGCACTATATTAAAATTTTTCACATAATTCTATTCTGTGTGTAACCTAATCAAAACTTCTTCACAGCAAACTTCATTTTCATACCATGTGTTTCAGCATGGGGGAAAAATGATCACAGAAGGAAGGTCTGGAAGCATCAATGCTTGGAAAGTGAATTCTGGAGTGTAAATAGAAGCAGTAAAAATTTATTTAAAAAGACGTCCTGTTCTGTGAGATAAATTAATAAAGGAAATGTTCAGAACTTTTTATTTAATTTCTGTTTTAAGAATCCCTTATGTAGATACATAATGTGATGCTATCTTCTTTATGCATAAGGAAGTATCAACTATTCTTATAATTTTTTCATCCAGCAAAAGATCACCACAGGTAAATAACATTTCCTATTTGACTTTAATATGGTATCAGTACTGTGCACTGGTTTCTTCTACCTGTAACCACATTAATGACCTGGCTAGAGACCGAGTTATTCCTCCATAGCTCACCCAATGGATCTTAAAGGCACTAATGTGTTCTGCCATTTACCTCACTCTAACCCAACAATAACATCACTGTTCTGTAGCTAGAGTTTTCCTGCCTTGCCCACAGTCAGGACAAATCTTTGTCACCCGCCAGTCCCACAGCCACTCAGACCCAACCAAGTAAACACAGAGACTTATATTGCTTACAAACTGTATGGCCATGGCAGGCTTCTTGCTAACTGTTCTTATAGCATAAATTTATCCATTTTTACAAATCTATACCTTGTCACGTGGCTCGTGGCTTACTGACATCTTTACATGCTGCTTGTCATGGTGGCGGCTGGCAATGACTCCTTCTGCCTTCCTGTTCTTTTATTTCTCCTCTCTGTTAGTCCCACCTATATTTCCTGCCTAGCCACGGACCAATCAGTGTTTTATTTATTGACCAATCAGAGCAATTTGACATACAGACCATCCCATAGCACAGCCAAATGCAGACCATCTCAGACACCTGCACTCAGGCACATGGTCCTAATCATCCTCTATGCGGACCTGCTGGGTAAAGCCACGAGGAACCTGAGAACAGGCTCCCACAGGACATACAGAACATCCCACAGCACTGTTCTGAGGGGTCATTGAAAGCAACATCTTTGCAGTTAAAGAAACTGTAGAAAATCAATATCTAGAAGACACTCCTGGGCCGGTAATGACTTCAAAGACCTTCATAGCACATTTCCTGAAAAATTATTATTATCTAGTCATATACCTTTAAGAAACAATTCTCATTTTTGCAATAGCAAATATGTTCTCTTCAGGGATCAGTTAGTATAAATATTCCTGCTCATGGAGAATCATTGATAATGGCTAAACACTGTGAAGTTTAGGGCAGTGATATAGGGTAGCTGTGAGAGGTCTGAATGAGAATATGGTGCAAGGAAACAGGGAAGAGTAGGCTTGGGGTCAAGTAGACTTTTGTCCATTAAGTTGAAGTGTGCAAGGAAAAAGCTAAAAAGAGACAGCTGCATAATCATATTATGATGGGAGCAATGAACATGGCTTAAATGCAATGTCAGGCTCAGGATGAAAAGGGAACCAGGAGAACAGGAGAGCTAAGTTGGGGCTTCAGAGGCTGGAAACATAGTAAACTGCCAAAGAATTGAGCCATAAAGAAGCAATGCCTCACTCTTACAGTTAACTGGACAAAGCAGACAAAGTGTCACTCAAAGTCCCAGGTAAATTCCACTCAAAGCATGGAAAATTTTTTATGGTGTATAGAAAAGAGACCCATAAGTCTAGAAGACAATGTCATCACTTCCTAGGGTTTAGATCAAGTGTTGAACACCAATCAGGTTTATGTTATTGAGAGATCTTTAAGCTATGCAAATTTGAGCATTTCTTCAACTAAATTAAGGTGCTGTAAGATTTTGAATTCTGGATTAAGACCTCACAAAAAAATTGCCCTGGTCAACATAGTACATTGAGCAAGCAAAATTTTAGGGACTATTTTTTTAGGCAATTTTTTTTAGCTGTCATTCAAACTGACCTAATGCCTATAGAAGAGGGACTGTCATTTTGGTATCCTGGATATTTTAAACATTTTAAGGAAACTGGAGTAATTTTCTCAAGAAAACTTGAGAAAATTACTCCAATTTCAAAGGACACAACAAAAATGGTTGCAGTTGAAACCTTAGAGCTCCCTTCCATGAGTCTACAGCAGTGGGATAAATGTCCTTCCATCAATGACCTCCTAATAACACTGCCTGCAGCTAATCATGAAAACTGTGCTCAACTTATATGAACTCTGTCACAGTTTTCCTTTATATAGTTCAGCAGGCAGAAAAGTCCCTACCATGTGACTCACTAAATAATTTTTGATCAGCAAAAATAAGGATCAACCTATGAGAGTGTTTAGGTTAGTTCTTATGTAAAACTTGAGATAAACTTTGTAGTTGGTAGCATGAGGGCCATACACATACAAGGCTGTGATTGGTGGAATAGCAATTGGTGTGTGACAAATAATTGCTTCTTAGAGATGCTATTTGGCTTCTTTGTGTAAAAATATTTCCCTAAAATTTTGCTTTATTTATTTTGTTGACCATGAATACACAGACTGAGTATTTCTTCCTGAGTGCACAAGAACCTCAAGCTTCTGGCCACAGTGGCAAGAGTAGAGCCAGTAACAGCAAAGATTGAAGAGTTTCTGGTACATAAGCACATATCTGAGACTGGAAGGAGGGACATATCAAAGAGCCAATTCTGTGACACAAGATTATTGTAGAAGTATGACAGAGATGAAATGGATTAATAATCAGGATATTCTTGGCATGGCAGTGATGGAACATGCCTTTAATCCCAACACTTGGGAGACAGAGGCAGTTGGATTTCAGTGAATTCAAGGCTATACTGGTCTACAAAGCGAATTCCAGGAAAGGCACAAAGCTACACAGAGAAACCCTGTATCAAAAAACCAAAAAAAATAAATAATAAATAAAAAATCAGGTTATTCTTGCAAGGGCCTGTTCCCCATATTTAATCTTTCCTGTTTTATCTCTCTACCAAATTTCTACTGACTCCCTACATAATTCCACCAACTGGGAACCAATGGTTAAAAAAAATGAGTCAGTCTGGGATTATTTCATCTCCAAACTGTATCAGGAAACAAATGAGACTCGTTGAGAAATGATAGATATGGAAATGGATGGAAAGTACTCACAGAAAGATAAAGTGAACAGAGAATCTAGTGAACATAGGTGGGCTAAAGGGACCAGTGTAAAAATCAGGGACTACAGGGTCATGCAATGTGGGTCAGGGTTCACAGGCAGGGACACTCATTATTTCCACAAAGGTTTTAAAAATGACTGAAAATTCAGCATCATTGTTTCTGAGGTTGTTGATCATTTAAAAAATAAAAGACAATTAAGAGCTCTGATAACTTATTTGGGGATAGTTTTAAGACAAGGAGTAGGGAGATATAGTTGATGGCCAGTGTAGATGTAACCAACCCTCTTATTAAATAAGAAACACAGAACCAAAGTAAAAGAGAAAGCCAAGAGGTCAGAGCTCAATGTAAAATCTCACCCTTACTCCTGCGGTGGTCCTAGCTTCCTAAAGAGAGGTATTTTTTGTGTGTAAGTCGTTTCATAGTCCTTTGTTCTGGCTTCTCATTGGTTGTAAACCCAAACACATGACTGCCTTGTCACTGTCTGTATGTACAGCCCTCTAGGTCTTAAAGGCGTATGTCACCAATGCTGGCTGTATCGCTGAACACACAGAGATCTATGGGATTAAAGGTGTGTGCCACCACTGCCACGCTCTTTCTATGGCTCTAATAGCTCTGATCTCCAGGCAACTTTATTTATTAACACACAATCAAAATCACATTTCAGTACAATTAGAATACCACCACATTTCCCCTTTTCTATTTTAATAAAAAGAAAAAAAGGCAAAAGGTTATAACTAACATAAGAAAATCTATATACAAAAGTACAATAACTATATACAATACATACAAGTAACAAATACCTAAACGATATCTAGTCCATTTGTATTTGACAAATCAGAGAAAATAATTCGCTTATCTATCCTATTTTGGCAAGTCCAAAATGTATTGAATGCACTTTCTATCCTAATTAATTTTCAACTATAACTAACTAATCTTCAACCATAACTAATTAATCTTCAACTCCCTCAGAGACTCAAGAAGGAAATAATATTAGCTAACAAAAATAAAATCAGGATGTGCATGCAAGCAACTTCCAAAAAATTTATGAGTTGACAAAAACAGCCAGCTGCCTGGACAGTCACCTGAGGTTTCACCACAGCGTCAAGGCATCATCTTCAGCCTATAGGCTTAGTGTATCTGACAGACTCATTTGTGAGGTAGGATGTACACAAGGTCAACAGTTCAACCTCACATTGGATGAGAGCAGTCCACGTACCAGAAATACCTGAATTCCACTAGTGTCCTGTCATGATTCAGGATTTTAAATTCTGGAAATTGTTGACAGTTTTTGAATTCAGCTGTCCATTCTTGTTGGCTGTGTATATATGGCTTCATCTCAGCATCCCATTCTTCTCCACATCCTTCTATTAAATGCCAGTCTATTATTGAGAGGCGTGAGCTTTCAGCTGCTGTTTCATTGCACAACACAAGCCATCAGCCCTCTGCCTGTTCAGCTGCCTTAGAAGAAAAGGGCACTGTAACTTTTCCGGATTGCGAAGGCCACTTCAGGGATGGGGCCATATTGTCCTAGCCTCAGAAGATGCCTTTTGATAAAGCCATAACCACACTTGTTTTGGCAAGAAGCAGTAGTCCTTTGTTTCCTATTCTGCCTGTCCATTTTGTCTTGTTGATTCGAGGATACTTTGTTGCCCAGTGGCTAAATTTTGCCACAATGAAAGTTGACTCCATATGCAGTTTCTTCAATGCCCATATTTTCTCTGAAGTACTGCCAGGAGCTGACATGTCTCAAAGAAGAAAAATTTTCTAAGTTATTAAAACATTTTAAATGCCATATTCTGTAGATCTCTAAAGGGTTTGAAGATGACCTGTCTAAAACATCTCTGCTCAATTTTTAAAACATATCTAATATGACTACAAGTTCTATTGTAATGTCTAACTACTAACTTTCATTTCTTTATATCCTAATAGTTGGTAATAATAACATTCAAGGATCAGAAAATTGCATTACATTGTTAAATGAATGGTATGAATACAATTAGAAATCTACATATAGCATTTTCTAACAATATCAGTTTCAAATTTGTATACAATATAAAACAATCCAGTCCAATGTAAAGTATTTAAAACTAGTAATTGTCTTTTTCTTTTCTTTCTTTTTTTTTAAAACAAGAACCTTAAATCTAATGTCCATTGCTTAGCCTTTTTCCTAACCCTTGACAACAACTTGTAACCAACCCCCGCTAAACATAGAAAATTATCCCAGACCCAAAACCCATTAAAAAGACCAAAAAACCACCCATCCCACATCACCTCTTTGGGGATGTGGGCATCGTATTCTTAAAATTGCTTCCTGATGGGTATGGGCGAAGTTTTCTTTATCCTTGTAGTTCAAAGTTGATATGTAGATGATGTTTGTCAGCTTAGTGATATTATTATTGTCCATGTGGAATTGTTGTCATTATGGGGCCCCATCTTCTTTCTGGAGACTTCAGTTGATGTTAGGCCTGGCCGTGATTTCCTGCAGAAAACTGATAAGAGACTTGAACACAAAGACATATATATGCAGCTAATTGAAGCCTTTTTTCTAGAATTAGTTAGTACTCTATATGACCATTCATATCTTAACAAAGTTTAAAAAATATATACATATATATATTAATCTTGTAAATTTTGATATAAAATTTATACTTTAAGAAAAGTTTAAAGAATCAGAATAGAATCAAAGAGTTGAGATTAGTAATAGAATAGTCCCTTAATTAATTTGGCTTTTGTCCTGTCCCATAGCAAAAGATGGCTCTTTTATTCTGGCATAATAGAGGGAGTTTGCATTTTCCTTTTAACAACATGCTTGAGTTTAAAGAAGGAGAGAGCCAACTCCAAAGTCAGCTTTAAATTTTAATTGAACTGGGACTATTAGAAGACCAATAGTTTTAAATCTTTAGAGAAAAGCAGAAACATTTAGGAAGACATAAATTTTTTTAGATAATATATACCCATACGCCATTTCACTGTTTCCTGGGATAGATGATTTGTCCCTTTTCTTCAGTTGTCTCATTTGTCCAGTGTTTTTCAGATTCCTTAACCTTCATTCTCCTAAAAGACAAAAACAAAAACCTTTCCCCAAGACTAATTTTGGGGATGTTCCTTTTTGGCAAGTTATTATCTGATTAAATGAAAAGGCATGTGTTACTGATACAAGTTATTTTAAATTGGATGCTCATGCTGGCTGATGAACTACCACCTCCTCTAAATAAGAGGTTTCTTTTGTTCAAATAGAACCTTTATCAATTTTTATGGTATCCACAGCTTATCTTCTCCTCTAGAAACAAGAGCAAAACCTCGTCCCCAATGTAATACATACCCTGGTTTCCATTTTGAGGTCAGCACATCCTTAAAGTATATAGGCTGATTTAATTCTATAGTTTTTTCTATTATCCAGTGTCTCTCTGCAGCTGTTGTTCCTTTCTCATTGGCATTCAGAAAATTTAAAGTTAATAGAGCATTATGCAGTCTATTTCTGGGGGGGTTTGTTACCCAGTTCTGTTTATTTAGCATATACTTTAGAATTCTGTTTGATCTTTCTATAACTGCTTGACCTGTAGGATAATGTGGTATGCCTGTAATATGCTTTATATTATAATAAGCAAAAAAACTGTTTCATTTTAACAGAGACATATGATGGAGAATTGTCAGTTTTGATTTGAGCAGGTATACACATGATGGCCAAAACTTCTAGCAAAAGAGTGATTACAGAATCAGCTTTTTCAGAATTCAAAGCACTTGCCCAATGAAATCCTGAATAAGTATCGATGGTGTGGTGTACATATTTCAATTTTCCAAATTCTCCAAAGTAAAACACATCCATTTGCCAGATTTCATTTTTCTGAGTACCCTTTGGGTTGCATCCTGCTGGTAATTGGGTTTGATTGTAGAAGGAACAAGTAGGACATTTCTTTACTATTTCTTTGGCTTGTTGCCAGGTTATGGAAAAATCCTTTTTTAAACCTTTACTATAGACATGTTTTTATGAAATTCTGTGGCCTCCAGCACATTTCCTATCAATAATTTATCAATCTCATCATTGCTTTGTGCTAGAGGGCCTGGCAGACCAGTATGAGATGGAATGGGAGTTATATATAAAGGATGACTCCTTTTCCTGATTGTATCTTGTAATTGAATAAATAGTGAAGTTAATTCTGAAGCATCAGGGATAAATTCTGCAGTCTAAGTATGTAACACCACTCTTTCAGCATACTGAGAGTCAGTTACTATGTTGAGATCTGAAAAATCCATTAATAAAAACAGAATAGCATACAATTCTGATTTTTGAAGTGAATTATAAGGACTTTGAACCACTTTACTTAAATTTTCTGATTTGTAACCTGCCTTTTCTTGTTTGTTGGCATCTGTATAAAATGTACGAACTCCAGATATGGGTTTTTGCCATACAATTCGAGGCAAGATCCAATCAGCTCTCTTTATAAGATCAATTCTATCCTTTTGGGATATTTGCTGCTAATTTCTCCCAAAAAATTACTGCAAGCTCTTTGCCAAGGTTCACTTTCTGTCCATAATTTTTCAATGTCCTCCTTAGTTAAAGGTACAACAATTTCTGCTGGGTCTATACCTGCTAATTGACAAAGTCTCAATTTCCCTTTCCAAATCAAGTCAGAGATTTTTTCCATATAAGTTTTTAATTTTTCATTTGGTTTATTTGGTAAAAATATCCATTCCAATATAATATCTTCACTCTGCATTAATATTGCAGTAGGAGAATGCCTAGAAGGTAAAATAACCAAAATGCAATCCAAATCCAGCTTTGGATCAATACGATCCACGTGCCCTTCATGTACTTTCTTTTCTACCAAGGCCAATTCTTTCTCAGGTTCAGGTGATAATTCTCTTGGACTATTTAAGTCCTTGTCACCTTCTAAGGTTTTGAACAAATTAGTCAGTTCATCATTTTTTTACCCCAACAATAGTTCGTAGATGAGAAATATCTCCAAATAATCTTTGAAAGTCATTAAGGGTCTGTAGCTGGAGTTTTCCTGCCTTTCCCACAGTCAGGACAAATCTCTGCCACCCGCCAGTCCCACAGCCGCTCAGACCCAACCAAGTAAACACAGACACTTATATTGCTTTCAAACTGTCTGGCCGTGGCAGGCTTCTTGTTAACTATTCTTATATCTTAAAGTAATTCATTTCTATAAATCTATATCTTAAAGTAATCCATTTCTACAAATCTATACCTCGCCACATGGCTGGTGGCTTATCAGCGACTTCACATGCTTCTTGTCATGATGGCGGCTGCCGTGTCTCTGGTCATGGCGGCGGCTGCAGCATCTCTGGTCATTGCGGCGGCTGCAGCAGCGTCTCTTTCTCTCAGCCTTCTTTTATTTCTCCTCTCTGTTAGTCCTGCCTATCTTTCCTGCCTAGCCACGGCCGATCAGGTTTTATTTATTAACCAATCAGAACAACTTGACATACAGACCATCCCCCAGCACAGCCAAGTGCAGACCATCTCAAACACCTGCACTCAGGCCCACGGTCCTAATCATCCTCTATACGGACCTGCTGGGTAACGCCACAAGGAACCCAAGAAGGGCTCCCACAGGACATACAGAACATCCCACAGCAAGAGTCTGCAGTCTATCTTTCCTAATTTGCACCTTTTGGGATCTAATTTTTTGTAGCTTTATTTTATACTTTAAATAATTAATCGAATCTCCTCTTTGTATCATTTCAGGAGCAATTTGTAATCCCCAGCAAGGCAAAATTTTCTTTACTTCGTCAAACATTCTTTCTAAAGTATCTGCTTTTGAGTCAGCTAATAAGATATCATCCATATAATGATAAATTATAGATTTAGGAAATTTTTTACGTACCACTTCCAATGGCCGTTGTACAAAATATTGGCACAGAGTTGGGCTATTCAACATTCCCTGTGGGAGGACCCTCCATTGAAATCTTTTAACAGGTTGAGAATTGTTATAAGTAGGCACTGTAAAAGCAAATCTTTGTCTTTTTCTTGTAAGAGTATTGAAAAGAACCAGTCTTTAAAATCAATAACCATGAGAGGCCATCTTTTTGGTCACAGAGAAGGCAAAGGCATCCCAGATTTTAGAGAGCCCATTGGCTGAATTACTTTGTTAATTGCTCTAAGGTCTGTTACCATTCTCCATTTACCAGATTTCTTTTTAATAACAAATACAGAATTCCAAGGGCTGGTTGATTCTTCAATATGCTGAACATTTAACTGTTCTTCTACCAGCTCTTCTAAAGCCTGGAGTTTCTCTGTTGTTAAAGGCCATTGCTGAACCCATACAGGCTTGTCTGTTAACTATTTTAAAGGTAGAGCTGTTGGTGTCTTTGGAAGATCATCAGTTATTGTGCCCTGTTCTTGTATAATATGGATGGCTGGTGACCACTCATTAGAACAATATTTTCTAATATTTCTCTCAGAAACATGTACTAGTTTATGATTTGTTTCTGAGATTAGAGGGATGTTAATCTGTGTATTCCATTGTTGCAACAAGTCTCGACCCCACAGGTTCATAGTTATGTTAGCCACATATGGTTTTAATTTTCTTCTCTGTCCTTCTGGACCTATACATTCCAGCCATCTTGTACTCTGTTTCACCTGAGATAATGTTCCAATTCCTAACAGTTGAACATTTACCTCCTGAAGAGGCCAAGTTGGATGCCAAAATTCTGGTGCAATTATGGTAACGTCCGCACCTGTGTCTACCAGACCAGACAACAAAACACCATTTATTTTTATCGTTAATTTTGGTCTTTGTTCATTAATATAATTTTGCCAAAATTTTTTCTTTATGTTTTCTCCTGAATTTTCTATTCTGTTTCATCATCCTGACCAGCATGATTTATTCCAATAGGCATTTGGTTATTTAATCGCTCTGAGCAGGGGTTTCCTCTATGGCTGCAAGTAAGGTTTGAACTGGATTTACTGTGGGGGCCTGCATGAGGCCCCTCTGGGAGTTTCCCGAAGACTGAGGCAAAGGATTACCCTGTCTGTCCTTTGTTGATCTACATTCATTGGTCCAGTGTTTTCCCTTACCATACCTTCTGCATACTCCAGAAGGAAGGGGCATTCTGTTGCCATTGTTCCTTGAAGAAACATTGTTTCTAGGAATGACCTGTTTACAGTCCCTTTTCAAATGTCCTTGCTTTCTACATCCAAAACATCTAACATTCCTCAAACCTTTTGAAATTACTTCTCCTACCCATGTATCATCATGCCCATCAGCATCAACATTAATTGTTTCTCTAATCCAATCTTCCAAAGGTGCAGATCTTGCCTTTAACGGCCTGATTATTCTTTTGCATGCTGCATTCACATTCTCAAAGGCCAAAGATTCAATTATTGCCTTACTAGCGTCTGAATCTGAGACCATTTTCTTTACTGCTGTAGCCAGTCTTCGTAGAAAATCTGTGAAAGAGTCTTTTGGGCCTTGCATAACCTTTGTAAATGACTCAGATTTTTTTCCTGGTTCCTCAACTCTGTCCCATGCATTCAAGGCTGCCGTTTGACGTAAAATTAGGGTTTCGACATCATAAAAACATTGTGTTTGTACTGAAGCATATAGGCCTTCTCCAATAACCGATCCTGGCAAACTTGTATTCCTTTATCCCTCCATTGTTTTTCTATGTTTTTAGCCTGATCCTTGAACCACGTTAGAAATTGAAGTCTCTGGCTGGGTTCCAGAACAGCTTGTGTAAGGTCCCACCAGCCCTGTGGTACAATCCTATTATATGTTGACGAAGAGTTTAACATTTGCTTTACATATGGGGAATGCATGCCATAAGATACTATTGCCTCCTTAAACTTTTTTAAATCCAATATTTCAATTGGAGCCCAAATATTTTGTGTAGTCATTTGATTAGGTATCTGCTGTATGGTTACAGGATAAATTAACAGTGACTGTGTGAAAACAGGCTTTCTTTCTGTAAACTTATGATCCAAACTTGAAACAACTTCACTGTTAATTTCTTCTGTCTGAATTTTTACAGGTTTAACAAGTTTTTCTAAAGCTGTTATCCTGGCACTTAAATTGACTATACTTTTAAATATTAAAATGAGGATAAGCATAGTGATAAACTGCATAATTCCAACAATACTAATCTTGTCATATAGTTGTTCCATTGTCAGACTGCCTAAAATTTCGAACAAAAACCAATTTTCTTCCCATGTACACATAAACCCCCCCCTTTTTTTTAATGTGGAAAAAATTTCTTTTTTAAATAGTTTTCTTCAAAATATCTGATATGTTATTACTTACCAAATCTGCATAGAACAGTAAAAATCTGAGGAAATTTCAAAACAGCCACCTAGTGTTGTTCGAGGTGTAAATCGAGAGAGAGAGAGAGAGAGAGAGAGAGAGAGAGAGAGAGAGAGAGAGAGAAAGAAAGAACGCAGGAAAGAAAGAAAGAAAGAAAGAAAGAAAGAAAGAAAGAAAGAAAGAAAGAAAGAAAGAAAGAAAGAAAGAAAGAAAGAAAGAAAGAAAGAACGCAAGAAAGCATAGCTGGCTAAAGCTTAAATCCAGCCACGTGTTCCCTCTTGAGCCGAGTAAAGGCTTGGCTCTTTCTTCCTTAAGCTCCAACCACGTGTGTTGGCTTTACAGGCAGGGGCCTTGTTCGGCAGGGCAGGCCTGAGATGTTTATAGCACCGGCTTTAAGCAAGCAGCTCACAGTTAGTCCGGCCTGAGGCCAAGCAGACCTAGGCTCTGGCTAGGAAGCCGGCTGCCCAGCCTGCTGCCCTTGCAGGAAAGTGGACCTGCTACCAAGCCAAGCGGTTTTTAATGGATTCTTGTCACGTTGGCGCCAGATGTTGATGTAACTAATCGTCTTATTAAATAAGAATCACAGAACCAATGAAAAGAGAAAGCCAAGAGGTCAGAGCTCAGAGCTAAAATCCCACCCTTCCTCCTGCGAGCTCCTAGCTTCCCAAAAGAGAACTATTTCCTGTCTGTCCATCTTTTCATAGTCTTTTGTTCTGCCTTCTCATTGGTTGTAAACCCAAACACTTGACTGCCTCGTCACTGTCTGAATGTACAGCCCCCCAGGTCTTAAAGGCATATGTCTCCAATGCTGGCTGTATCCCTAAACACACAGGGATCTATGGGATTAAAGGCGTGTCCCACCACCGCCACACTCTGTCTATGGCTCTAATAGTTCTGACCCCTGGGCAACTTCATTTACTAACATAAAATTAAAAACACATTTCAGTACAATTAGAATACCACCACAGATTTTTCTTCAGACACTAGCTTACTGAGTCTCTATTATCTTCAACCTTTCAACATGGAAGTTTGTTTAGTGGCAGAGGGTGTACCTTAAATTTTGAAATTTTAGGTTTATTCACTAATTTCTGAGCAGAGAATGTTCAAGAAACTTTCTGCCCATACTTGCCAATAAATATTGTATTTCTTCCAGGAAGATTCTATCTTCCAAAATCTCTAGTTCCTCCTTAAATGATTTCATCAGTTTGGAACCAGGTATTCAAACTCTGGATGTGTGGGGAAATTTTATTCAAAACTTGTAAGTAAAATCAACTGGGCTAAGATGAATGAAAGTAACAGTGAACTCAAATGACCATAGTCAAATAAAGGGATTTGGGGAGGAAAGTAGCATGTTTGTATAGGCAACTTTTTGTCACTATAGTAAAATACCATGATAAAGCTCACTTATAAAAGAAATGTTTCATTTGGTCTAATGGTTGCAGAGTGAGTGAGCATAAAGGAGGAAGAAGCATGGTCCAGAGAGGAGGCCAAGAGATCACACTGGTATCCACACAGGAAGTAAGAATGGAAATGAAATTGGGATAGTGTTATAAATTCTCACAATCTACCCCTAGTAAATACTCATTGCATAGAAACTACTGAAATGTTTCACACAGTCCTTACATTTCACAGTCAACAAGAACCAAGTGTTCACATGCCTCAGCCTATACAACACATTTATCTGTCAAACAGCTAGACTACTTTTCTTCTCCATAGGTCCATGGATGTCTTATAATACAAAATTCATTATGTACAACATTACAGGGGTTAACATAATTAAAAATCAAACATCTAATATTTCTTTGATACTCAAGGCAATTTCTTAAGTCTGATCACCCCTTTACAAGCAAAACTTATTATTGCTTGTTCCCTAAGAACACTTTTCTCCCAGGTCATCTAAGGATCAGGAAAGGCTTTTTTTTCTTTCTTTTTTTTTTTTTTTTAGACAGAGTTTCTCTATGCAGCTTTGCCCCTTTCCTAGAACTCACTCTGTAGCCCAGGCTGGCCTCGAACTCACAGTGATCCACCTCCCTCTGACTCCTGAGTGCTGGGATTAAAGGAATGTGCTACCACCACCTGGCCAGGAGACTCCTTTTAATGGCATTAATCTGAACAATTACAGCATCTCTTTTAGTCGATTCCTATGGCTGCAGCATTAATCTTCCTTGTATTCTTTGACTTTCCAAACCATACACTTTATATTTCATTCTGCCCAACGTGCTGTTTTTCCTGTAGACCAGCATACGAGTTATCAATAATTAGGATTCTGTGGAGTCAGTGTTATTCCATATTTAAATTTCCTGGGCAAAATAAATTAACCACTCACTCTAAAATTCTGCACTATATAAACTCTCAGGATATGGCAATAAATAATCATAGAGTTTGTCATATATCACAAAAATGATTTTTAACACAGTTGATGTTAAACTCCATGATTCATTCTGGAATCTCTTAAGCCAGTTTTCAAAGTTTACTTTGCTCTCTGTAAAAAACTTTTCCAGATAGCAAGTTGAGTGGCCCATTAAGCTCTGCCTATAGTCCTCAACTGCTTCTCTAATCCACAGTTCCAAACTTTTTCACATTCCTCCAAAAACAAAGAAGGTCAGAGTCTTCACAGCACCATCCCACTCTGGTAACAATTTACACATTAGTTACTTTCCTGTTGCTAAAATAAGACACTAGAACTGAACAAAACTGACATTATGTAGAGTGAGTTTGGGCCTTTGTATCCATATAGCCTGTTCATAAAGGCTGGGTAGCAGAGCAGAAAGCAAAAGGCATGGCATCAGGGGCTGGAAGCTGAGTGCTCACATTTGAAGTAGGAAGTAGAGACAGCCAATTGGAATATACAAGCCTGTTAATATCAAATCCTTCCCCAGTATAGTACTTTCTCTGGGAATGATAGACCATCCAGTGTGCCCCAAACAGGATTAAGAAGAGAGCAACAAGTCTTCATATTCTTGAGGCAATGGAGGATATTTCTCCTTCAGATAAACACATTTTCCATGTAACAAACAGTGACCATACACAGAACAGTTTCTATAACTGTAACTTATTGATGTGAATTACTTAAACTAAGAGTGTTGTGGCAAATGACTCCACATATAAATCAGAAGGACATTGTCTTGTGTGGACTTTAAAGATCACGTATCTCTGTTGTTTTTAAACACTCAAGGATTTCTCCTAGACAGAAAACAAATGTTAAGCCTTTAACTTTTCTTTTTCTTCACTAATTGCAAAATTTAATGTTCCAAATTTATCTTCAAAATTCATGGCATATTGTTCTAGTTGGAAAAAGTGATTTTTTATAATGAATATGTAGCCTTGTATTATGTACTATTTAAAAAACACAGTTGATTTTACTTGTGATAGCTAGTTTCATGTAAATTCTTTGATAAGTGGGCTGTGCTCAGAGTTTCTGTTGTTGCCATGGTAATATTTCTAATTTTTCCTAGCACATTTCCTTATCATAATTCCATTTAATTTGTAAGTAGTTTTATAAAGATTGCAATCATTTTCAGTGCTGATTATGACATCATGTTTTTTCCTAATACAGACACTTGGCTGAACATCACAGATTTCTGACTAACATTGAGAAAGTGTGGTTACATTGGGGGTTACTGGAATCTGATCACTGAACATGAACTTCGCTTTGTGGAGAAGAATACAGAGAAGGATGGAGGGGTAAAACACACAAATCACTTTGCAGTATTCCCACACATGAGACCTTCATATTCTCTGGGTCCTCTGTTGCTATTGTCCTTCACAGATCATAAGAATTATAAAAGCATCTTCAAACACTGTCTCTTTGGAGACACTAATAAGAATTCCATGATCAGCTTTTAGATAGGTAATTGCCTATCAAATAAAGTTTGTGAAAAGTTGTTGACTCCCAAAGCAAGAGCTGTCATTGCCTCTTTGGTGAAATGAAAACTGCAGTTCAGAAGGGACATGAGGTCACAGCCACAGACCTTTATTTCACAGTTAAGATGCTTCCCTCTCCTTGATGCTGCATTTCAGAAATTTCAGGATGTTATGAAGTGTACACTGACAAGAGAAATTTCTGCCCAGAGAATCAGTCAAGTGAGTAGTTTGTATTTAGTCTGAGAAGCAAATCTAGCCACTAAGAGAAATCTTGGGAAGTGATTATATCTGGAAAGTTGATTCAGAAGTGGGAAATATATGCAGTGCAAATTTAGACTTCAGTTTCTATGAATATCTTGCAGTACGTTTCCACAATCTTGATTTGTTATATGTTTTACTTAATGAAGGGATTAGTAAATATAAACATTCAAATATGTATTAATGATAATTTAATTTCTTCTCTCTCTCTCTGTGTGCTTGTATATGAGCATGGGGGCAGGGACATATAAGTTCAGGAGTATACTCTGTGTGTGTGTGTGTGTGTGTGTGTGTGTGTGTGTGTGTGTTCAGAGAATAATCTCAGGTTTCTTCTTCTGACACATTTTGTATTTTAAAAATATTATTATAATAGTTTTAATCAATTTCTTTAAGTGGCCTGTAACACTCTGAATGTTTTAGACTGGATGGAAAGGGAGCCCCATAGATCTTCATTATTTTTCATTCCAGTGTGTGGGTGACAGATGTGTACTACCACACCTGGATTTGTATTGACCTGTGGAGGCTCAACATAGGCCCTCACATATCCAAGGCAATACTACTCCTACTGAACCTTCTCCCTAATCTATAAAAAATTAAAACTTTAGGCTACATTATTCCATTAAATATTAGTTTTCCAGTGTAATATCTAAGAATCAATGCATTATTTAAGAGTTAATGCCAGGAATCCAGAGTCTGAGTCAAGAGGACTGCACAAAGTTATACTCAACCCACATTACAAAATGAGAGCCTTTGAGAAGTCAGTTACCAAAACATAGAAATATAACATTTACAATCGTCTTTTTCACAACCCTACATCATATCACTGATAATAGTGTCGAGCTGTGGTTTTTTTCCATATTGTATTATACAACATGCAATCATATCTATAATAACAAGTAAGAGGCAAGATCAGTCTTGATCTGTGCTTTGTTTTCTTTAAATACAATAATAAATTATGAACAGTTTCACTTTCTTAGTATCTGTTTGTTGTAAATTTCTTCCTCTTTCATTTATACTGCTTCAGAGCACAGATCATCTGAATATCAGCTAAGATTGTACTATTAGAGGACATGTGGGTAGGTCTAAACTTCAAAGCTCAATTTTACATCATAGTTGTGACTTTGACAAAATCACAGGAATGGGATCACTGATTTGTAGTTTTATATTCCTTCTATTATACCCAACTGGTCAGATTCCATAATGCTTTCTTCAATGTGATCACCATTTTCTGTGTGGAAGATGAATGCTGTGCTGTTTGTCCCAAGGAAGGAAGCAGGAAGATAACTGACCTAATCATCATGGCTCAATTAATTAAAACAAGCAATAATTAAAGTAACCCTTTTATATTTGTGTATTCAGACTACCTTCTGCTGAGATGGGGTTCAAGAGTCCAGCCTTGGAAATAAGGGAACAAAGGGACAAGGATTTTAAATCACAGGAGTAGTGGGATTCCCAATGAGGGATATGACAGGCAAAATAGTTTGTATTACATAAGGAGAAGATAGGAATTCCAAGTTAGTCATAATGACCTCAGGAAACAAACATATAATTACAAAGTGATCATAATGTATTCATAACAACAGTTATTCATAAAAATCTTTGAAACAAAGTTAGTGTTGCAAGATGATCATAAATTTTTGAAACACATACATGGTTACTATTTCCCAAGTAGTATAAAAACCATTTGTAATCAAGGTTAAAGGTGGATCTTATCCTTAAGCAACAGATATTAAATCATAAACAGGAATGAACAGTTTGCCTTTATTATATGATGCCTTTTTAGCCTAATATATAGGCAAGCTTGTTCATCATTCTCTCCTGGACTTATGTATTCCTCTCAACTATTTGATAGATACTTAGTATTATTTTTCTGTGTGGGTGGATAAAATATGTAATCAATGTATGCATGGCCTGTTTAGAAATTATGCCTTTTTGATTAGCACTAAAAGAACAGAAGTAATATTGGTAACCATTTTGTCCCATTTTCCAGGGAATTTCCGTTATATTAAATATTCCAGCCCATTGTTGATAATAAGGGTGACCTATTTTCCTCTGTCTGAAATTAGAGTTCTATTGTCTGGGCCCCGACAAAATGAAAAATTCATCAAAGATGGGGAGGGTATTAGGACAATGAGTATTCATCAGAAGCATCTGCTTTGTTGACCCAACTGAATTGACAAGGAGCAATTACATCGAATGGACTAGATTACATCAGATTTCAGTTAATCCAGGGCTTTCTGGTTTTTGTAGAACTCTGAGGGCTTCCACCATGTAGATCATCTTTGGAGGAATTTGTAGTCTTTAGTTGATTGCTAGATAATGTCAACCACTGGGTGGAATTCTGCCAAGACAGATATAGTGTAGCGACAAAAATTAAAGTTAAGGAACTTAAGGAAAACTTCCACATTTGGATTTTCACACTCAGGAATAGGTAATATTGGAGGCTTGTTCAGACCTAAATACATTGATGGGTTAGGTCATAATTTTAAAATTACCTATATAACAATAAAAACATTAGACCTGTGTTAGAAGTTTTAAGTCAAATTATTTTACAGATTTTACATAATTTAACTATATATGAAAAACTTATACATTCTGAGGTACAAAAAGCTCATATAATAGTCTTACAAATTTTGGAATAAGGTTTACACCTTAGCACAATTTAAACAGCTACATGAATCCAGTATTTTAATTTTTAGCTGCTCTGTTTTCCTTGTTTTGTGCCACAAAGTCAGGTGGCTTCTCTGACATAGGACAGAAACTATCCAACTCCAGGGAAACCTTCTCAATACAGCATAAGAACATAAAATGATATTTTCACATACCCATGCCAAGAGACATCTGAATCATTGCAAAACTGAACCCAGTGATTATAAAAAGGTTAAAACTTGATTACTGAAGTAGCCTTGGCAAGATGCAGCAGAGGACTTGGTCCTGGGGTAGTGGAATGCACAAAGCTGCCTGGAGTGGCATACTGTGGAGGAGGGTGTCTAAATTACTCCACCCAGCAGTGTGGGAGTGATGGAAGCTAGATCTTGGCCTGTCTACCATGTGTGTGTGTAACACAGAAACACATACAAGGGACAGAGACAGCAAAACCTAAAACAATACACAAAATGCACAAGGCATGGAGTCAGTGAGAACAAATGAAATAATCAGCAGGGACTATGACAACAACCATTGGGGTCTTCCAGAGTTTCACCATTCAAAAAAAAAAGAGCTTTTTAAGAAATATGATTTTTCTCAATCACATCCTTTCACAACCCAAGCACAAGGAATCCACCAGAAGCTTCTTAGGTTTTGGCTTTCCTGGTTGTAGTAGGTCAGCCCTCTCTTATTTCTGTCTAGCATTCTATGTTGTGCCTATCCAATCACTTGGTTCCTTGTACTACAGAAGGACCTCATTGTTCCTCAGTGTATGCCTACCATAGTACCCTGACATTGTGTGCTCAAGTTCCAGACCTCTATTCTTTCTTGTTCCTCATTCTCATTAGGGCATCCCCAGCATCCCAAGGCAGGTCAGAAAAGGACTAGTGGTTCTGAACGAACTCCTCAGTAAGGAGAAATTGCCAGGTAAACTGTTAAATGTCTCCCTTGTTGCCCTTGATGAGTGAATGTTGGACCTCATCAGATATGCCCTCCCCCTTTTCACTAGATCAGGGTATCAGAGAACAAGAACAGACAGAACCAGGCATCACTAAAAGAGTTAGAAAGTTTTTATGACTTACCATAGTAGGCTTCCATGAAAAACAAAAGATACTTGCTGTTTTCATTTTTTAGGATACTGCCATTTGTTCAGACAGTCCGACGCACTGAAGAATTACATTAGAGGCTTTGGAATATGTCTAATGTGTGGATTCCTGGGAGCATCTCTTCAGTTCTGGTGGGTCACAGGATTCCTGAGAGGTTCTTAATGGTCCAGTTTCTGAATTTTTCAATTTGTGTTAGGGTCTTGACCTCCAAATTTTAATCCTAAAGATGGGAGAAAGAACAATAACCCAAAATGTCATTGCCAAATAAAGGAAAGCAAGCAATTTTTATTCCAACAAACCAGCTGCCTCTGTCTAAGTCAGGGTTCTATAGGAAAGTCTTAGATATGAGAAACACAAGGGTTTGGGGGTGGTTCTATTATCTTATGAAGAGATTTTCTATTCATTTTACATATCAACCACAGATTCCACTGTCCTCCCTCCTCCCACCCACCAGTCTTCCCCACCCAACCCAAATCCGATTCCTACCTCCTCCAAGGAAAGGTCTCCCCTGGGGAGTCAGTAGAGCCTGAAATATTCAGTTGAGGCAGGTCCAAGCCCCTCTTCCCTGCACCAAGGCTGGGCAAAGTGTCTCAGCATAGGCACTAGGTTCCAAAAACCCAGTTCATACACAAAGGACAGGTCCCAGTCTCACTGCCTGGGGGGTCCCCTAAACAGTTCAAGCTAAACAACTTTCTCACTTATCCAGAGGGCCTAGTCTAGTACCATGGGGGCTCCTCCGCTATTGGGAACAAAAGGCTTTTGAAGCTCAGGGGTTGAGATTTTCTAAAGGGGAATTTGGAAGGCAAAACAGGTGGGGTTACAGGAGCAGAAAATAAGCATAATAGAAGCATAAGTAAAAATGGCCTTCAGAAAGGAAGACATGATTGCAAAGTGTCATAAGATAGTAATAACAAAAGACAGTCTTAAGAACAGTTTCAAACAAATGTAGGCTTTGGAAATAGTTATAACTTTTCAAAACAAAGTTGCTATTTCCTGAAAAAGCAATACATGACTATATATAGTTATAATTGTAGATGGAGTATAGCCCAATCTTTAAGAAACAGAAGTTTAATCATACACAGGAACAAACCTAGTTTGTCTGAATCATAAGATGGCTTTTAACCATAAGTTGGAGGCAAGCTGGATAATCATCTAACTTGTTATGGGTATGTTTTCCTCCTGTAACCCCAACTATTTTGTCCACCAAGCCTCCCATCAGAAACCTCACTCTGATCTATAAAAATCTGTCTTTCTAAAATTCAAAGATGAACTGTAGAAACACAACTAATGGGGAGGCAGCCTGTGTACATGAAACAAAAAGCTTGGTTTATTTAATTGCTTGCTTTCATTAATTTGCCCATGATGATTTGGATCAGTGGTCCTTCTCCTTTCATCTTTGAGATTAGATGTATACCAAAACATAGGGAGAGCTGGTGTTACCTATATGTCCATTACCTCACAATCACACCAGATATTGGATTTCATTAGCACTATTGGACATTCTTCATGCGTTAATTCCTTAGTAAGTGTGATCATTTTCTTCTTGATTTCTGTAAAGGTGATTCAATTACTTTCATTCCACTGTCCATTTAAAAGTTTGCCACAAAGTATTTCCTGTGTCTCTACTCCACAGTTCTTTATCTGTGAGAAAAAGTGTGCCTGCCTATGTTTATGTCTGTTTTTATAAAACTTGATGATACATAGCCCTTTTCATGATTCTGTTTTTATTGTATAATAAACATTCTACAATAAAAGAACAGAAATATCCTCATTATTGTGGAGCTATATATTCATTTTATGTTTAAATTTCAGATGAGATATACATGGGTTTCCTTCATGATGTTGCAAGAGTGGTTAAAGTCATTTTATCTTCAATATGACTTATAATTAGAAGTCCATTTTAAAATTTGACAGCCAACATCGCTTTTGTTTGTACTCACTGGCCAATGTTTCTGCAAAAGCACCATGGACTTACTGCTAATATTGACATTTTAATCAAAGTTCTACAACTTCTTTCAATAAATATGTACAATTAAAGACATCAGAAGTCTCACTGGAAAAATATTTTTTACAAATATTGTTGACAAAATAATTTTGTGAGTCAGAGTCCTCTTTTGTTGCCCAAGTATCTTTGAAGTCTTGAGAACATGTGATTTTCCCACACCAAAAAACAGGTCTCAAAATTTCAACTCACTCTTTGGCTTAGGGAAGTGATTTTTGGAACTGTTTAAGGAAGAAGTTCTAAATGACAGAATGGACCACAAGGATTTGACAATAGGAATAATGTTCTTACTTCAGAGCACAGTTGAAATTGTTGGAAATTTCTCTCTTCTTTCCGGCTACCTCATCCATTACTGCACTGAACAGACATTAAAGACCACAAATTTGATTCTTACACACATGTTCACAGCCAACTCCATGATCATTCTTTCTAAAGGACTACTCCACACAATGAGAGCTTTTGAGGTGGTAGGGTTCCTCAATGATTTTGGCTGCGAATTTCTTTTGTATATTCAAAGACTAGGCAGAGGCATGTCTATAGGCACCACCTGATTTTTTAGTGTTTTCCAGGCCATCACCATCAGCCCTGGGAATTCTTTTTGGTTGTGTCTTAAATTCAAAGCTCCAAAGCACAATGGTCTCTTCACTTCCCTCTGCTGGATTCACTACATGTCAATAAATATGGTTTTCCCTGTGTATATGTACACCATGGGGAACAGCAATAATCTGACACATAAACATGGCATGAAATATTGCTCCACATCAGGTCATGATGACCTTGGAAGCTCATTATATGCAACGTCTTTTGTTCTTCCAGAAATTTTGTTTTCTGTCATCATTGTTTGGTCCAGCACCTCCATGGTTGTCATTCTGTATAGGCACAAACAACGGGTTCATCATATCCGCAGCACCAGTGTTTCCTCCAGTACATCTACTGAGTCCAAAGCCACCCACCCCGTAATGGCCCTTGTGTCCACATTTATAGGTTTTTATGCCCTCTCTTCCATCTTACAAGGTTGCATTGCTCTCATATATAAACCTGGTTGGTGGCTAGTGAACATTACTGCAATCTTTTCTATGTGTTTTCCTACTTTGGGGCCCTTTGTTGTGAGCTATGACTCACAGTGCAAAGGTTGTGCTTTTCTTGAGACAGGAATCACAAAACCCATAATCTCACCACAGGTATAAATTTTATATGGTCTTTTCCCAAAAAATATAAACTTTAAGATTCTCTTTTTATATAAAATATCAACATACAACTAATCTTATCTCCTTGTATCTTCCTAAGGGAAACTGTACTCTAAGTTTGGGTTTTAATGTTGTTGAAACTTGGACTTGTAATATCATAGCAGAGGTGAATGAGATAGGTTGTTCTTTTGTGAGAAAATATTACTGTTTTCAGGAATATTTCTTCATACAATATCCATTTTACTATAGAAGTTACAAGTTTTGTACTTTTTTTCATTCAAATTTATTGCATCTAAACTAATCAGAAATGTGTCTGAATTTATTAAGAATTGACACATAAGGGTCAAACTTTATAGATTTATCTGTATTGCTATTCCATAAATTGAAGAAGGAAATTATTTACTTAATGACAATCTCTTCTTTACCCTCACCAACTGTAGTTCATTCCCAAACTTATTCTAAAAATAAGAAACCTGACAATTCTATACTGAAAGTAGTGGACAAAGCATTATGACCTATCTGAGGATCTATGAGAAAAGTATGGGGAATTCCCTGCACCTATGTGTTTAAGATTTCCATAAATTAGACCCAGGAATGGCTGCAAAGAAGATGTGTAACCTAAACTATATTATATAACTCAGATCGGTTCCTAGGTGAATGCCTCTACCGGCACAAAATCTCAGCATTTGCCTACCTACTATATTACCAGCCAGCAACTATTGACAGTGGCTAAGTAAGGTTCCTTGGCTGATTAATCTAAACCAACTGCATGATTACACATATCACTGCTGAGCCATGATAGAAGCAGTTAGTTTCCTTATTGTTAATTCTTTGTGCATTTGAAATATGATGACTACTAATTCTGAATTTCCATATTTTTAGATAAAAAGAAACAGCAAATGATCCAACAATCAATAACCTATTACAAATTGTGACTCTAATTATAATTATATTCATTAAATTTATTTTTTATTTTTAATCTACTTTCATTTATTGATTACATTTTTCCAGCTTGATCACAGTCTCTGCACCCTCCCTCCTCTACTTCCTGTCCTTCTCCCCAACTTCCCATCTTTACACACTTCAAATCAACTCCTCCTCCTTTCTCTTCATAGTAGGGCAGGCTTCATATGTGTGACAGCCTGACCTGATATATCAAGTTGCAGTAAAAACAGGCTTCTCCTCTCCTATTGAGGCTGGTGAAACAGCCCAGCACCATAGCCACTTGTCTTTCTAAGGGAAACTCTACTCTGATTTTTTTGTTCTGATATTGTTGAAATTAGTGCTTATAACAACATAGCAGAAGTGACAGTATAGAAGCATGATGACATACAGAAACAAAAGTTATGGAAGTATAAACTACATATTGAATTTTGCATTAAGCAGAATATATCCACAGGCAACCCTTTAGCAGTCACTAAAAGACTCAAAATTATTGACAGTACTGGCAAAACCATCCTCTGATAATTTTCTCTTATCATTCTGGGAGGCAGGAGAAAATAATTTTCTCATTCTCTGTTCTTCCCATAACTTGGTTTGTGCAAATGATGATATGAACAATATCTGAAGACAGTCACTGATAATCATTTTACAATTAGATGTTTACAGCCATGACACAGGTTAGCTGGGGCAGGTCAGAGTGAGAATTCAGATCAGGGAGTCAGGGAAGAGGAGGCTGAGGTGTGTGCAGTGTCCAAACCTTTAGTTAGAAGTGGTCAAATGAAAAGAGAAAATGATATGAAGGGGGAAGTATTTTACATGTTGTTTACAGGTTGTCATGGATAGTGAACTAAACTTGTAATCTTCTTGCTAGAAAAAGGTCATTTTAAATGACTTCCAGACTAGGACACATTCTATTTCATGCAGGTTCTGCACTGTATTACAATTTTTAATTTGATTCTGTTTTGTGTATAACCTTAGCCAAAACATCTTCACATCAAACACTTCATTTGTGTACCCTGTGTTTTGGCATTTGGGACAAAATGATCACAGAAGGAAGGTCTGGAAGCATCCATGCTTGGAAAGTGAATTCTGGAGTGTAAATAGAAGGAGTGTAAATTGAGTAAGAAAGACATCCTGTTTTGTGTGATAAGTTACTGAAGGAAATGCTGTTTGGAACTTTTTATTTAATTATTTTTACTAATCCATTATGTAGATAGAAAATGTGATGTTATCTTCTTTATGCATAGGGAAGTGTCAACTATGTTTATATTTTTTCCATTCAGCAGAAGATCACCACAGGTAAATAACATTTTCTATTTGACTTTAATATGGTATCAGTACTGTCCACAGGTTTCTTCTAACTGGACCCACATTAATGATCTGGCTAGAGACTGAGTTATTCCTCCATAGCTCACCCAATGGATCTTAAAGGTACTAATGTGTTCTGCCATTTACCTCACTCTAATCCTACCATAACATCTCTGCTCTGAGGTGCCATTGAAAGCAACATCTTTGCAATTAAAGAAACTGTAGAAAATCAACATCTAGAAGGCACTATTGGGGCAGTAATGACTTCAAAGACCTTCAGAGCACATATCTGAAAAATTATTATTAACTAGTCAGATACCTTCAAGAAATCGATTCTCATTTTTGCAATAGCAAATATGTTCTCTTCAGGAATCGGTTAGTATAAATATTCATATTACTGGAGAATCATTGATAATGGCTAAACAATGTGAAGTTTAGGGCAGTGATACAGGGTAGCTGTGAGAGGTCAGAATGAGAAGGTGCTGCAAGGAAACAGGGAAGAGTAGGCATGGGGTGAAGAACAGAGTCATGCCCATTAAGTTGAAATGTGCAAGGAAAAAACAAAAAAGAGACAAGCTGTATAATCATATTAGAAATGGGAGCAATGAACACAGCTTAAATGCAATGCCAGGCTCAGGATGAAAAGGGAACCAGGAGAACAGGAGAGCTAAGTTGGGGCTTCAGAGACTGGAAAGACAGTAAACTGGCCAAGAATCGAGCCATACAGAAACACTGCCTCACTCTCACAGTTAACTGGACAAAGTAGACCAAGTGTCACTCAAAGTCCTGGATACAGTCCACTCCAAGCACGGATTATTTCTATGGTGTATAGAAAAGAGACCCATAAGACTAGAGGAGGATGCCATCTCTTCCTAGGGTTTAGATCAAGAGTTGAACACCAATAAAGTTTATGTTATTGAGAGATCTTTAAGCTATGCAAATTTGAGCATTTCTTCAACTAAATTAAGGTGCTGTAAGATACTGAATTCTGGATTAATACCTCACAAAAAAATTGCCCTGGTCAACACAGTACATTAAATAAGTAAAATTTTAGGGAATTTATTTTAGGCAATTTTTTTTAAGCTGTCATTCAAACTGATCCAATGCCTATAGAAGAGGGATTGTCCTTTTGGTATCCTGGAACATTTTAAGAAAACTTGAGTAACTTACTCCAGTTTCAAAGGACACAACAAAAATGGTTGCAGTTGAAACCACAGAGCTCCCTTTCATGAGTCTGCAGCAGTGGGATAAATGCCCTTCCGTCCATAACCTCCTTATAACCCTGCCTGCAGCTAATCATGAAAACTGTGCTCAAATTATATGAACTCTGTCACAGTTTTCCTTTATATAGTTCAGCAGGCAGAAAAGTCTCTACCATGTGACTCACTCAATAATTTTTGGTCATCAAAAAATAAGGATCAACCCATGAAAGGGTTTAGATTAGTTCTTATATAAAACTTGAAATAAAGTTTAGAGTTGGTAGCATGAGAGCCACACACATGCAAGGCTGTGATTGGTGGAATAGCAATTGGTGTGTGACAAATAATTGCTTCTTAGAGATGCTATTTAGCTTTTTTGCCTAAAAATATTTCCCTAAAATTTTGCTTTATTTATTTTGTTGACCATGAATACACAGGCTGAGTATTTCCTCCTGAGCACACAAGGGCCTCAAGCTTCTGGCCACAGTGGCAAGAGTAGTGCCAGTAACAGCAAAGATTGAAGAGTTTCTGGTGAATAAGCACATATCTGAGACTGGAAGGAGGGACACATCAAAGAGCCAATTCTGTGACACAAGATTATTGGAGAAGTAGGACAGAGATGAAATGGATTAAGAATCAGGTTATTTTCAGCCGGGCGGTGGTGGTGCATGCCTTTAATCCCAGCACTTGGGAGGCAGAGCCAGGCAGATCTCTGTGAGTTTGAGGCTAGCGTGCTCTACAAAGCAAGTTCTAGGAAAGAATCAGGTTATTATTGCAAGGGCCTGTTCCCCATATTTAATCTTTCCTGTTTTATCTCTCTATCAAATTTCTACAGACTCCCTACATAATTCCACCAACTGGGAACCAATGGTTAAAATAAAATCAGTCATTCTGAGATTATTTCATCTCCAAACTGTATCAGGAAACAATTGAGACTCATTGAGAAATGATAGATATGAAAAAGGATGAAAAGTACTCACAGAAAGATAAAGTGAACAGAAAATCTAGTGAACATAGGTGGGCTAAAGGGACCAGTGTAAAAATCAGGGACTACAGGGTCATGCAATGTGGGTCAGGGTTCACAGGCAGGGACACTCATTATTTCCACAAAGGTTTTAAAATGACTGAAAATTTGGCATCATGGTTTCTGAGGTTGTTGGTCATTTGAAAAATAAAACACAATTAAGAGCTGTGATAATTTATTTGGGGATAGTTGCCAGGCAAGGAGAAGGGAGACATAGTTAATGGCCAGTAGCATTGGTAGACGTAACTGAAGATAACTAGGGTGCAGCCTGAAGCCCTTGAGATAAAGAAAATGAATGTACACCTCAGAAGATTGAGAGGTAGGTGAGTACAACACACACTAGAAGGGTTGGATTACAGTCAAGAAGGATGGGTTCATTTTAAACATAATAATCATGTGATTCAGGAGATAGAAGATGTGTTCAATTAAATTCTTCTCTCCTTCTGAAACTGGAATCCACTGTACAAGACATACTCCAAGGGTCCTGATGTGGATTTGGATGGTATAGAAACTAATGGAACTCTATTTGGGGTGATGATCTGACACATATATTCATGGGGTTAAGCATCACTAGCCCTGAAAACTATGCTTTTAATCTTGTCACAGATATCATTGGCATGGTTCTATAGGCAGAAGAGACTATCTGTGGTATACCAAAGTATTTGATAACCAAAATTACAACAGTGGGAAACAACAGGAATGAAATGTGTATTATTCCCCCGTATTTAAAGGCAATCAAAGCACCACTAAAAACATGGGATAAAATCAACAGTGTGGTGAGAAGACATCCAGATGAAATAACAGAAGATCAGAGAAAGGCAAATGGCTCTAGGGTATTGGAAGGGGAGATTAAACCTTTTAATAAGATGAGAGAAATTTATGTTATTTTGATAACTTCATGGTGATCAACCTATTCTGTGAGATTGTTTCATTGTTACTCTCAGCACTGACAAGTTGTCAAAATGAAAGAAAGAAAGAAAGAAAGAAAGAGAGAGAGAGAGAGAGAGAGAGAGAAAGAAAGAGGGAGGGAGGGAAGGAGGGAGGGAGGGAGGGAGGGAGGGAGGGAGGGAGGGAGGAAGGAAGGAAAAAATGAAGAAACCAGACCTTTGTATACTATAGGAACAGTCATTGTGGTATCATTGATACCTTAAGGATTTCAAAAAAATCTTGAAAAACTTGAGTCCAGCTTCAAAGCATATGGCCATTATGACTACTGATCAAGCCTCATAAATTCCCTTCAGGAAGCCTTTATCTGGGCATAACTGTCCTGGCCAGAGGAACTGTGAGAACTTCCCTACAGCCATACCTTCTTATAACCCATCCTGCTGCTGCTCTTGCAGACTGCAACAGCTTCTATGCATCTTGTCATAGCTGTCCTGTATATTGTCTATGTGAAAGAAGTTTTGATCAACATGACTGACCTTTATTAGCATTGTGATGGGTTTTTATATAAAGCTTATAACTGGGCTACGAATAAGACTTGGAGCCACAAGTATGAATTGGAAGCCATGTGTATGCAGGCATATGATTGGAGAAATATAATTTGTGTGTACCAATTTATGTCTTAATGCCAGATGAACAGGCTGTTCCTCATGGTTTTGAGTTAATCTGAAAGCCTTCTCTACTAGGTCTGATGAGTCTCATTTTACCATGTTTTAAGAGAGTTTTCATGTGTTAAAAGACAGGATCTACCTTCAAGAACACACCCCTGATTCATACCCCATTGTTTCATGTTAGCTCCCATCTCTGCAGTTCCTAAGATCTCTGCACAAGGTGGCATCAACTTGGAATCCAGGGTCAAAAACGTGAGCCTGTGGAAAGGATATTTGATCTTTAAACTGTATTAGTAATGATATGAGGCTTGCTGAGATGTTCAGAAATAGAGACAATGAAAAGGGGACAAGAAAATGAAGGGCACTAGGTAGGACAAGAGGTAGTAGAGGATTAAAACATGCCAGGGGAAATGTCGGAAACTATAGAGCTATGCACCAAGAGTCAAGGGCTCATTCAGGCATTAAAGTCATGAGCAATTGAAAATGACTGAAAGTTGAGAAAAATTATATTCAGGGTTTTCAAATCAAGAGGACCGAGTGGGTGGGATAAGATATCTAGGCTGAGGGCAGGTACAGAGTACGGAGAGGCCAACTAAAATTTGCATTAATGTAATTGACTAGAGGGATTGAACTAAAATGCTTCCCAGAAGGACAACATGACGAGTGTACATCATAGACTAGAAGGTCTGTGTGGAAGTCAGGAATGTTGGATTGTCTGAATTTCTAAAGATCACAGGAGTTGGATGACAGAAGATAAGGAAGGTTACTCTGATCACAATGTCCACATCAGATCTATGAACCCCCTTGCTCACTTGTCTGTCTAACTATACTGGACATGGTCATCAGCAAGAACCTGTTACAGTAGGTTTTCCAGCATCTCCTGAGATTCTAGTCTGGCATCTGCTTTCTACAGATGGAGTACTGAGTGGTGAAAGATCAGGGTTTTTATTTTACTGGATACCTGTTTGTTGAGGTTGTGCCAAGAAAGACTCAGCTTGCTGCTAGACACAGTCCATTCATTACATCACCAAATCAGCCATTTTTTCTTGTCACTGTAATGTAATAAAAATGCTCAAAACAATCTATCATAATTTGATGAAAACCTCTTATTTGTAATCGTGTTGCAAGACATTCTGGGAAGAATGGAGAGATGAATATAGACAAAATATACTGTATGCATGGGGAAATTTTTAAAGAATACATAAAAACATTATTTTTACAAGTTCAGCACTCAAGCTGACAATTAATCATAAATATAGGACACAGAGTATTTCAAATGGCCAATGTAGATAGGCAGCAAGTCGACATAGTTGACATGTAGGTTTCTTGACTAGTCCTTGAGGATTTCAAAAGGACCACCACAGTTTATAAAGCTGGTTGGTAGATAATTCAGAAGCCAGTCTGTAAAGAAATAAGAGATTCAAATTACCCTAGTCTGTAACATCTTATCTTATTTAAAGTTGGAGCTCACAATAATGGTCCATTATTCACATAAACTGCAGCTAGGCCATCAAAAGAAGAACTTTAAAAAGTTAAAAGTTTGTAACATTAGGCTATAAAATACTCCACAAAACAACATGAGTAAGTCTATCAAAGTTATATCTAGTGAACATGGTAAAAAATTTATGTACTAGATAGGTTTCTATTGCTATGATAAAGAGCATAACCAAAAGTACCTTGGGAAGGAAATGTCCATTTCATCCTGTTTCCAGGTTGCTGTCCATCACTGAGGAACATGAAGGCAGGAACTCAAGGCAAGAACTTTCATAGGAACCGAAGCAGAAGCTATTGAAAGAATGCGGCTTAGTGCTTGCTCCCAATGGCTTCCTTGGTCTGCTTTTTTCCAAGAACAGGACTACCTGCCCAGAGATAGCACCACACCAACTCTGTTCAGTCCCCTCCCACAGCAATCAGTAATCATGAAAATGTCCATTTCACTACATGTCAGTAGGATGACATCCCTTTTCCAGATGACCCTGGATTTTGTGAGTTTGAAAAAAAAGAAAGACAGAAACAAATAAATGAATCCAGAAAAATACACACATGGAGATTCAAAGCTAACATCCAAATAAGGGGGAAACATGCTATGTTCTTACTTCTGAATCTTAGTTACTCCAATCAGAGTGACAGCTTCCATCTCCATTCATTTTTAGCAAATTTCATAATTTTTTCTTATTGAGAATATAATATTACATTTTGCAAATGTGTGATATTTTAATTATCTGTTCATCAGCTATGAAATACTAGATTGCCCACACTTCTGCAATATGGTCAATAAAGTATCAATGAACATTAATGTAGTAAGATACTGTGACCTTTGGCCTCATGACCAAAAGTGGCATGGCTCGACCATGTGGTAGATGTATTTCTAGCCTTTTGGGGAACATTCATATGTGGTGATATATTGTGTACCCTAATAAAATTGTCTGAGGATCAGAGGAAAGAGCCAGCTACTAGATTAGACATTGACATCAGGCAGTAGTGACATACACTCTTAACCCTATAACTCAAGAGGCTGAGACCTGTCTGCATCTCTGTGAGTTCAGGGCCACACTGGAAACAGAGCCAGACAGTGGTGGCATACACATTTAATACCAGTACTGGGAAGCACGCATGCCTATAATCCCAGGAAGTTATATCTGGGCAGAAAAAAAGGTATATAGGGCATGAGGAAACAGGAACTCACTCTCTTTAGGCTGAGGATTTCATAGAGGTAGGAACTAGTGTCTATCTGTTCTGCTATTCTGATCTTTCAGCTTTCACACTGATATCTGGCTCTGGGTTTTTTTTTAATTAAAAGATCATCAAGACTCAAACAACAGCCACACTGTTTTCTATAATGGCAGAAATAGTTTGTACACTAATCATAGTGAAGAAGTGTCTCACTTTTGGAGATCCTCCCCAGCATTTGTGGTCACTTGTTTCAATAATCTAGGCCATTAAGACAGGGTTAAGATGAAATCTCAAAGTAATGTTAATTTGCATTTCTCTGCTGGCTAAGGATATGAAATAATTTTTTATGTTTCTATGTCAATGATTTTTTTGAGAACTCTATGTTTAGTTCTATACCCACTGACTTTATGATTTTTCTGCCACTCATCATCACTTGGCTCATAGCAGACATTATTGCCTAATTTGCTTACACATCCATCTTATGATACTTCTGATGCAACTGCTTTATTCATTCCAAGAAGCTTAGACCTGATCCTTGTCATCATCAGACATTAGTGGAACCTCCATTATCTCTCATTCATATATCCCATTCCCTGCTCTGCATCAACATGCAATGAAGTATTTTAGAATGATTCCTGTTTTATCTATGCCAAACAAATGTAAAGTAAAAAGCACTCAGTTTCCAGACATTTTTCAATATTCTATGAAAGCCCTATAAACATCTACTTATGAACAGAACATCTGCAATTTATGTGATATTTAAACCACAAAGGCCCTCTATCTTACCCTACTTCACTCTGTTGTTCGTTTATCTTCCTTTGAATGTCCATCTCATTCTCTTAGGACCCATTTCTTAAACTGATATCGAATGAGATTTCACCAACAAACAAATGTCTCAATTGCTGGGGTGCTGTTTTAGGATGTAACAGTAATATCAAAAATAGGACATAGTTAGAAGAGTTGATCATGACTGAGTCTTTGCAGGTTAAATTCTCAGCTCCTAACTGTTTTCAGAACTCTGAAAATTTCAGAGTAACTCAAGAACAATCTCATATTTTTGCAATGTCTCAAGTTCATGGTAACTCTCTTCTTAGCATCACCGAACATCAGGCAATTACTGATGTTATCACTACATTGCTGAGTACCTGGGATGCTGCTAGAAACTCCAAGAACTTGTCTGATCTTGATGCAACCAGCTCAGCCTTTTCTAGCCAGAATGAGTATCAAAATGAGGCAGCATCTTTCACTGAGTGGAATATCACATAATTGTGGGTGGAGGAACAAAGGTGAAAAAGTTCCTGATAAAGCTATAAAGAGTGCTGAATAGATTGTGGAATGCATAGCAGAGTGGCATAGATTGCTTGCGCTATTATTATAAATCTCCAGTCAGAGCCTTGTGAAGATACCATTACTCTTTCTCAAATACATGTTTTTATTTAGACCAATGAGAGGTACTATTCTAACTTGAGTAAGTGGTGTAGTATAGGTAGGAGCTGGCTCATGGCAGACTGTGGCTTGTACCTCTGGAGCAGCTTCAGGCATGGTGATCGGGAGCTTTTCCATAATAAGAGATTGGGGCACTGATGTGTTGAAACAGATGTGAATTGACCAAGACTTTCTGTTTTAGAATTTTATGACTTAAATAGTAGCTGTGTTTGCAGTCTTGTGCCTGTGGATTTTATCTTCCATCGAACAAAAAATATATCTACAGAGCATCCAGGATATTATGTATCCATCCATTTGATGTCAAAGTGGTGATAATTTGTTGAAAACATTCAACGCTTATCCTGCAAGGCAGCCTGGACCAAAGGAAGCCTAGGAAATGTGTGGCATAAAGGCTATAAAACCCAGGATACCAATGGATTTCTTAGATTTGAATAAAAGGTCCACCAGTGGAAGACACTTGAAGGTCCTTATAGTTTACCTTATACAGACAAATATTTTCTCCATAGAATTTTTTGTATTTTTCCTTTTTCAAAAATTAGATACTGAAAAAAAGGATGAAATTTATATCGTTATAAAAATATCAGAGGATTCTGTATCCTTTATCCATAAAAGCAAAGTCTGGGGAGAGAGGATAGCTGACTCATAAGTAAGAAGGGACTCAAAGAGGGAAAACACAAAGTTATAATGTTCGTGATTGTCATCGGCCACCAATTTTGATGAGACAATAGAGCAGTGCAACCATGTGCAATAGTAGAGAGGGTATAAAAAGCCAGAAAGGTGAACACTAGAACAAGGATGTTCTTGGTAGCTCTAGACTCAGGAGAGTTACTGTGGAAAGCTGCAGTGCTGCGGATGTGTTGAACTCGCTGTTTGTGCCTATACAAAAAGACAATCATTGAGCTGCTGGACCAAGTGATAAGGACAGAAAACACAAGTTCAGGAAACACAAAAAATGCTATATATGTGGAGATTGTGAATTTGTCATGACCTACAACAGTATAGTGTTTAAAATCTGTCTCTTTTGTTATGTTTTTCCTTCTTAATTTTATGGACATATACAAAGGGAAAAGAACATTTACCATGATGTACAAGAACCAGCAGAGAAAAATGTAGACACCAATGTCTTTGGGAGATGTGACTCTAAGATTCTTCCAAAAGGAGTTCCTAGGGCTGATCATGATGGCCTGAAAGACACTCAAGAGACAGATGGTGGCAATGGACATACTCCTGAAAACCCTTAGAACATACATAAAAAGTTGGTAGCTCCAATCACTGAAGAAAAGTTTCAACACAAAAATGATCATTGTGTTGCCTATTCCTTTAGAGAGAATGATCAAAATGTTAACTATGGCCAGATGCATGAGAATTAAATCCAATGGCTTTACTTTGTGTTTCTTGTAACAAATAACTAGGTAGTAGGCAAGAAAAGAGACATTTCCCAAAATTCCAACTGTATTCTGAATCAAGAATGTTATTCCTATTGCCACATTCTTCGGGTCCATTTTTTTTACTGATCAAAATTTACTTCAAAATGTGCCAATAGTCACTTCTCAGAGGAAAAAAAATGTATTTGTATAGTTAAGATGATCTTGTTTACCTCATGTCACAAATGCACAAGAATCATATTAGATGAAGACTGAAAACCCAAGGTGGTCAGCACAACATGATCTTGGCCACACTGCTTCTCATAGTTATTTTAACACCAAAGATAACAATCAGTAAGAACTGCTGGAATCTTCAAATGCATGTATTTATGGAGCAAATTCTCATCATATTTCTCACAAAAGTCAACACTAAGAATAGGGTAAAGTTATCCTGATGGAAGCAATGATCACTGAGTACAAAATGAAAGTATGTTCATTATTACTAGTCCATTCATACTGGAGAAAATATTTTCTCTTGTCTTCTTCTACAAGGAAAAAATTCAATGTGAATGCCTTTCCTTTATCAATATTAAAATTTAAATTGAACTATTACAACAGGAATGAGAATTTTTCTTTTCTTTTATAATCAGATTTGTTATTTAGCACTAAACATTAGGTGGAAATGATGAATTAGACAATGTTACATTAAGAGATAATGTTTAAATTCTACCCCCTACACATACACATGGAACAATATTGGGGCAGAGTGAAGATGAGAAGAGTAGACACATTCTGCCGAAAGAAATGTTTTCTAACACAATGGAGAGAAAACTGGTGAATGATTCCAACAGAAATTAGTTAGAAGAATGCAGTACTCTATAAATAATACATAGGGGAAAGAATGTTCAGTGTTCCTATCTGATCTATTATCTGATGCATCACTCAGTGGTAGAAATGTGAAGCAGAGTCATTGGAAACACTAGGTCTTGTTAAGCATGGAGCTAAAACAAGAATCCTGGCTATGATGTTCATGTTACTTCACACAATTTCTCAAGTGAGAGCCTGAGAGTTTGTATAACAGATGTACACCTTCCTGTAGAAAACCTATCTTTTACAGATTAGATGAACCTTCACAAGTAATGCTCAGAATCTACATCCAATGGCTGACATGAAGGCAAATTAATACAAACCTGTACTTTAGCAGTACAGTGATTTTATGCAATGCCATCCTGCACAACAATGAAAATGCAATCAGAAGTGCATTGACAGCTCTCACATGCACTGAAATCCACTTTGAAAATATAAGAGGAGAGCTACCATCTGGCCCAGGGAGCTCCCATCTGGCCCAGAGAGCTCCCACTGGGACCAGAGTACTCCCATCTAGCCCAGAGAGGCCCATAGAGCTCTCATCTGGCTCAGAGATCTCCCATCTGGCCCAGTGAAAGAGAGAGCTCTCATTGCACAAAGATTCCTCATAGGACCAAGAGTAAATTTAGGAGACAGAAAATCTACCAGCCCTGAATAGACAAAGAGTGGCTTTCTGAGAAGTAGAACCCACCACCTCTCATTGGACCAAGAGAGGCTTCCTGAAATGCCAAATCTGTCAGCTCTGACTGGACCAAGAGCCCTGATAAGACCAAGAACGAATGTGTGAGTCACAGAATCAACTAGCTTGGGTTGACCCAAGAGCAGCTCATTGAGACACAGAAGGTGCCTGCTCCAATCAGACCAAGAGCTAAGATTAGACCCAGAAGGGCCCCCTGAGACACAGACACAACAAACACAGAGTGGACCAACAGCAACTCGCTCAGATACAGGCACCTATTATATCTCTTAGATGAGATGGGCAGACGTCAAGGCAGAAGTACATACAATAACATAAAGAGCAATACAGCATTATCAGATGTGTGGGTAACGGAGTGTAAGGGTTGGGGGAAAGAGAGCTTAGGGGAGAGGGAGGTCCCAGCTGGATCAGGACCAGAGAGAGAGAGAACATGTAAAGAGATACACGATAAATGAAAAGCCCATGGAAATAGGAAGAAGCAAAATGCTAGAGAGGTCCCCAGAAATCCACAAAGATACCTCCACAATAGACTACTGACAATGGTTGAGAGAAAGCCCAAAATGACCTACTCTGGTGATCAGATGGCTGAACACCCTAACTGTCGTGATAGAACTCTCATCCAATGACTGATGGAAGCAGATGCAGAGATCCATGGCCAGGCTCCAGGAGGAGCTCTGGGAGTCCAATCGGCAAGAGAGAGGAGGGATTATATGAGAGAGAGATGAGACCATGATTGGAAAAATCACAGGGACAAATAGCCAAACTAGTGGAAACACATAAACTATGAACCAATAGCTGAGGAGCCGCCATGAAACTGGATCAGGCCCTCTGGATAATTGAGACAGTCAATTAGCTTGAACTGTTTGGGAGACCCTCAGGCACTGGGACCACGTCCTGTCCTTTGTTGCTGCTGGTCATGGCAGCGGCTGCAGTGTCTCTGGTCATGGCGGCGGCTGCAGCAAGTCCTTCTGCCCTCCTGTCCTTTTATTTCTCCTCTCTGCTAGTCCCGCCTATCCTTCCTGCCTAGCCACGGCCGATCAGGTTTTATTTATTAACCAATCAGAACAACTTGACATACAGACCATCCCCCAGCACTACCAAGTGCAGACCATCTCAAACACCTGCACTCAGGCCCATGGTCCTAATCATCCTCTATACGGACCTGCTGGGTAACGCCACAAAGAACCCAAGAAGGGCTCCCACAGGACATACAGAACATCCCACAGCAGTCCTTAGTGCATGAGCTGGCTTTTTGGAGCCTGGGGCCTATGCTGGGACACTTTGCTGAGCCTGGGTGAAGGGAGGAGGGGACTGGACCTGCCTGGACTGAATCTACCAAGCTAAGCTGAATCCCCAGGGGAGTCCTTGCCCTGGAGGAATTGGGAATGGGAGGTGGATTAGGGAGAGGGGGGGCGGGAGAAGGAAGGACAGGGGAATCTGTGGCTGGTATGTAAAATTAAATTAATTATAAAATTAAAAAAAGAAAATGTAAGAGATGGTGCTGTAATATTCAAATTATGCAAAGAGGAATACATGGGAAACAGTGTTCTTGTCTTTCAAAGCTTAACAGAGACATAAACCTACCTATAATTAATTCCACTCCTGCCAATAACTCAGTAGAGCTCTAGTGTTGATGTTATGACTGAAATTGAAAGCAAGTTAGTTAAAGGAATCTTTTTCTACTGGTTGTGTGTGTTTTCAGATAGGGTCTTCTTCAGTAATGGAGGTTGTCCTGGAAAGTACAATAATCTTTCTGCCTCAGTCTATGGATTCCTGGGATTAAAATCAGGCCAATGTTCAGTTTCTTGATTTATGTGTGACACAGTGAGGTGACTGTCATTTATGATCTGTGAAGAAATAAACAAATACAAAAATTCAAATAATTATCTGCTTTAACATGAGAGATGCCAAGATCTTGAAGATACCGTGAAGGCAATGTGAATCAGTGGAATGCAAGAAGTGTTTGAGAATCTTCCTAAAGGACAAGAACCCATAGTCACTGAAGAGAAACATGGAATGATGCAAATAAAAGAGCAAACATCCAGGATTTCATACCATTTGATCAGGAGTGGCCAATGGAGATATTTAAGCTGTTAAAATTCTTGCCTTAGGAGAATAAGCACCCAGGTTAATCTCCAAAATTCACATGAAGATCTGGAGTCGGATGCTCATAGTTACAATGCAAACAGTAGGGAATGGGAAGAGTCAGTTAGTTTTCTGTGTCACAAAGAAAGCATAATATTCCCTCAGAATTTCAGATGAGTGGGAGGGTATGACTCAAAAAGAACAAGATAAAAATGTCTGAGGAACTACAATGGAAGTTTTGATCTGCCTCCACACTCTCACATATTTTCAAACTCTCCTGAACACAATAGAACTTAGAACATAGAAACAGGGACATATGTACACAGCAAAATATTAGGTCATAATTAATTTCCACTTAAAGCCCTTATTTACTAATGCCTTATTCAAGTCAAATTATTAGTAATAAACCAAGATTTATGAACAACTTCTTAATAAAAACATATACACATAGAATTTGTAAACTATGGAATATTTTGTATTCCATAATGGAAGGCCAAGGGGTAAATATGGCATGGGCTGTGGTTGTAACTAAAATTTAAGCTCTTGCTTGATGTGTATGAGGCTCTAAATTATGGAAACTTCAGCAATGAAATGGGAACAAGCCATCTTGAAATTGCAGTGACCTCTGTATATTATGAAACAAGGGGAAATGACAGAAACTGCATGTGTGCTAGAACAGAATTTTGCAAGACCCACATGACATTGCTACCATTACCTTAACATAGTGTTTCCAAATTCAAGATGGAAAACATGGACTGTTAGGAAGATAACACCCTGCCCAGTCAGATGTAGCACTGCCTAGAAACATTTCCTCCATGCATGGGTAGATCCTAGCTCATTCCTAGGATTAGATGTTTTTCTTAGTTTCATTTCTAAGGTCTATTTATAAACAAAAAGTCATTTTCTGAAATTTGTGATTGTCATACTGTACAATTATTCTGTGATTCGTGAGTACAACTAATGGAAATCTGAATCATGTAATTAACAGAATCCTGAAGCACCTTGGAAATCAGATTTTATCAGGTGTCACAGTTTTCAATAGGCAGCCTGAGAGAGAATTTAGTTACACTTTTGCTACATCAAGAATCAGAATAAGTTCAGGGATGTCTTCTCATTACTAACTTGGCCTATATCCCAGAACGTCTCCCTGTCTCTTGGCTGAATCTCTACTGTTCAGTCTCTACCAAGAATCAATTTTAAGATTTGTGCACTTACCATACCTCTCCTCCTGACTTTCTTTGTCTTTGAGGATGAGAACAATATGCTCCTCTGACTTTTTCCTCTGCAGAATCTTCAGCTCAGGGTACAGCTCCTGACATGACAGCCAATACTATGAATGAGAGAGGGAGACCAACCCTAAGATAAAGGTTCATGTATCGGTGACCTCAACTCCCTTCAGAAATGCAATTTTTTTTCTCAGCTGAAGACATGATGACAGAGCTAGCTTTGGGAGTCAAGAAGTTCTCTGAAAATTTCCACTTGATAATTACCAAAAACACTGGTGAATTCCTTGTAAAGGTATCCAAAGGAAAATTATGTTTGGAAAGGTTCATATATTATCCTGATGGATGACAAGTTCAATGAACATCAAAGTCTCATGTGAGAGAGTCCTCTAAGGAAGTTCATTTGCTTCTTTCAATGTGTCAGATCTTCTCTGGGATCTTCTAAACAAAATCAAGTTAATTATAACTTTTGGATCTCATGTGCTGCTCACTCTCAGATCACCCACCTGAACAGTCATTCATGATTTCTGGGAATTGTACTGAAGTACAAGTAAAAGGGACAGAGTGACTTTATAATCCATGCCAGAAATCTCTCCTTTCAATGGAACCCAATGCAAATAAATAGGAATTAATAATATGAAAATATGATTGCCTAGTTAGTTATATACCAAGCAACAACTGAAAGTCTGAATAGAGCTGTATCCTAGAAGAATTACCATATGCAATCATTCCTCACAAATGACATCAAATGTATCCAATAAATTCACATAATGAATTGCCACTTTCTCTTTCTTAAAACACTGAATAGAAAACAGAATAATATATATTTATATATATTAATTAATCAGATAAAGAGAATGTATTTTTCAGCATTTCATGAAAAAGTGTAAGACTTAAAGGTTGAGAATTTACCTTCCTTTCATGGTTTTTCAACCAACATAGAAATGAGAGAGGTACAATTTATACCAGACCGCCACCAATTTCAACATACAAAAAACCTTTGGTTTGAAGCTCTCTCTGTGCTTCAGTAATTCTCTAAAATAAGTTAGGAACACAGAAACTGCCATAGTTACTACAGGAAAAGAATAGTCCTCAAAATGTCCCAAGTAGAATAAGATAGACTAAAATTCAGGATAGTAATTTCTGTGCAAAGCATTTTTGCCCGGCCATGCATATGCTCTACTACTTATCTATACATAATAGAGACATATTAGTTTTATAGGGGACATGAGGAGACCATTAGTATTCAGAGTTCCAAAAGTGGATAGTGTCTTGGCCATGGGGTCAACCCAGGTCTACCCTTGCAGGCAATACAACCACAAAGGTCAGGTTCAGTAAATCAATTATGGTGATAGGTATGAAGATTTACAGGATGTCAGAATTGATCATCTTGCATAATCTGATAAGTATAGACCCACTTGAGCCTCCCACTTGTGATCCTGTACTGGCCCTCCAACAATTTGGGCCATCACATAAATCAGGAGGAAGAATGATTTCCTTAAAACCAGAGTAATTTAAGGAAGACCTTACTTCACACAGGCTAAGGGAGAGTCATTTATTGAGGAAAACAACAAAGAGAAGATTCTGCTGCAGGGCTTAGTGGGTTTTGGATATGGCAAGAGGCATATATGACATGGGAAAAAAACAGAAAAGTGAGAAGGAAAAGAACACAGAGTGTCTGGGGTAACATAGCAGGTATTACAGAGACTAGTGAATGTGTTTCTTTCATACTGCATAATTTGAATACCAGAAAATGTTTTATTACTCATTTTAGGTAAACATATAACCTTATATGTCACATTAAATGAAATATAATTGTATTTTTAATATACAGTGACATTTAGCTAAGTTGTAGATATTTCCTCTCTGTCCCCTGGGATGCAAGGTTGTTTGGATTTACAGGCAAGAAATCTAACAAGAAGGCCTTGGATATGAGAAGATAGAAAGATTTGTTAGACATTCCACAAGAAATTTCCATGATCCCAATGGACAGAGAAATCTAAACAACTTAGAGAATTTTCTGTAAATAGGGAATATCTTGACAATATAAGTATTTTCAAAAAGTTATATGAGTTGGCAAGAAAAAAACAGTGTGTGTAAAGATGATCAGAAAAATGCAGGAATCATTCATAGGATATTTCACATCCTGACTAGTAATCTTGCCAGGAAATTTATGTTTAACTGGCCTATAATTTATACTGAAACATTCGTTTAAGTTCTTTCAGCTGAACCATTCCTTCACCATATAAGAAGGATGAGTGTTGTATTTCCTGTACCAATAAAATTATTGTAAAAAATTACATTAAAAAATCAGACTAGGAGGATGTACATAAATTTCTAAATGGTCTTATTAAATAAAAAAAGGAGCCAAATATAGGGGTGAAAGCCTGGGAGAGATCAGGGAAATAAAGAAAGTCACTTTACCTTACTAACTCTGGAGCTTCCAAATGCAAATTACTTCCTGTCTACTCAGGTCAGTATGCCTTGCTGTTCTGCCATCTGACTTGCTCTCTCAGTTCAGCTACATCACTTCCTCTTCATACACAGCTCTATCACATCCTATCTCTCTGTACAGACCTCAAGACCTTCATGATTAACTAGTTTTGGAATTTAAGACATGTACCCTACACCTGGCTCTGTTTCCAGTGTGGCCTTGAACACACAGAGATCCTGCCTGCTAAGTGATAGGATTAAGGGCATGTGCTACTGCTGCCTGACTTCTTTGTTTACTTATAATAGCTGGCCTTTTTCCTCTGATCTCCAGGCAAACTTTATTTATTAAAGCACAAATAAAATATCACCACAGGAGAAATTTTGTCTAGTACATGTATCTGCTTAAAGTGTGGACCAAAATATATTACCAAAGATTTTTAAGCACCACCTGGCTCCAGTTTTATATATATATAAATATATATATAAACTGGAGCCAGGTGATGGTGGTGCACACCTTTAATCCCAGCACTTGGAGGCAGCGGCAAGTGGATTTCTGTGAGTTCAAGGCCAGCCTGAACTACAGAGCAAGATCCAGGATAGGCACTAAAACTACACAGTGAAACCCTGTTTTAAACCCCCCCCAAAAAAACAAAAAAAACCGCAAAAACCTAAACAATGCATGAGGGAGACCCTGGATTTAAAGATGCTCCACTGCATGACTTGTCTTTGAAGAGATTGATGTCAGCTGCCCCCCTGTGGTTTTACTCTAGAACCAAGTGGGCCTGGGAATCAGGACTGCTAGAGACATTATTCACTGAAGGTCCAAGCCTGGGGGTGAGGAGAGGAGGGGGCACTAGATTCCAGGGAAGGAGCTGGATGAATATTACTCAGTGTCCTGATGGTGCCAGAGAAGAATCAAAGGAGGTCCATGGAACACCTGCTGTGGAAGGTACGCTAGTGAGTGTCCTGTCTCTGTCCCTGCCTTGGGAAAGGAGAGCCCCGAGAAGGGCATTTGATAATTTTAGTTTCAAAATTTAGCATTTTAATGTCACTAACTTATACTATGGGTTTGGAGTGGGAAAGACAGAAGGACGTACAATATGTAGTTTGGAAGGTTAAATGGGTCTCATGTGATGGAACTGGAGAGGAGAGGTGTGGTAAGGGGTGCAGTAAACTGTGACAAATAGCTGTGGGCATCTTGGCCTTCAAAAAATTAAGAATATAATCAACCCATTTATAAGTCACAACAGTCACATTCAACAAATGTCTCCAGATTGAAATCTGTCTTAGATAGTCATTGAATTGCTAAGATAAAATTCCATGACCAAAAGCAATGTGGTGAGGAAAGGATTTGTTTCAACTTATATTTCCACATTAGTCCTTCACTGAGGGAAGACACGGCAGGGATTCAAGTCAGGAATCTGGAAGCTGGATTTGATTCAGAGACCATGAAGGAGGGCTACTTAACACTTTGCTCCAATAATGCCTAGGACCTCCAGTTCAGAGATGATTCCCTCCATAGTGGTGCCCTACACCTACCTTTAATCAAGAAAATTGCTGATGAGCTTACCTATAGGCCAACCTTATTGAGTCATTTTCTCAATGCATTCCCTCTTCCTAGATGATGCTGGCTTGTGTCATGTTGACATAAAACTGACCAATTTTAAAGTGGTAAACAGAATAGTCACATTCTTTAATGAATATATTTCTAGCAAGATAGAGGCATGCTAAAGTCACCTTTTGATTTAGACAGCTCTTCCTGAGTCTGACACTCAGGGTATTTTTGCCCTGGATCAGGAATTCTTGATCACATTGATGGGGAAGGCCCAACCCATTTTCAGTAGGACCACCCATGGGCTAGTAATTCTGGGTTCTATAAGAAAGCAGGCTGACAACAGAATGGGAAAAGATCTTCACCAACCCCACATCTGACAGAGGATTGATCTCCACAGTATATAAAGAACTCAAGAAACTAGGCATCAAAATACTGAACAGTCCAATTAAAAAATGGGCTAAAGAACTAGACAGAGAATTCACAAAACAAGAACTACAAATGGCTGAAAGACATTTAAAGAAATGCTCAACATCCTTAATCATCAGAGAAATGCAAATCAAAACGACTCTGAGATACCACCTTACACCTGTCAGAATGGCTATGATCAAAAACACCAATGACAGTCAACGTTGGGGAGGATGTGGAGCAAAGGGAACACTCCTCCACTGTTGGTGGGAATGTAAACTTGTACAACCACTGTGGAAATCAGTATGGCGGTTTCTCAGAAAATTAGGAATCGAACTACCTCAAGACCCAGCCATCCCACTCTTGGGCATATACCCAAGGAATGCTGATTCATACCATAAAGATACATGCTCAGCTATGTTCATAGCAGCACTATTTGTAATAGCCAGAACCTGGAAATAACCTAGATGCCCATCAGTGGAAGAATGGATGAAAAAAATGTGGTACATATACACAATGGAGTACTACTCAGCAGAGAAAAAACAATGAAAGCATGAAATTTGCAGGCAAATGGATGGAACTAGAAAAAATCATCCTGAGTGTGGTAACCCAAACCCAGAAAGACAGTCATGGTATGTACTCACTCATAAGTGGATTCTAGATATAAAATAAAGAACAATCAGACCACAACCCATAGAACCATGGAGGCTATATATATAGCATGGAGGTCCCTAGGACGACTGTGGCTTATAATAAATTTCGGTTTTACTCAATTATTGAAAAAAATAGCCAAATGAATGGAAACACAAGAACTATGAACCAAAGGCTGAGGTGCCCCCAGCTGGATCAGGCCCTCTGAATAGGAGAGACAGTTGATTGGCTTGATCAGTTTGGGAGGCAACTAGGCAGTGGGACCAAGTCCTGTGCTCATTGCATGAGTTGGCTGTTTGAAACCTGGAACTTATGCAGGGACACTTGGCTCAGTCTAGGAGGAAGGGATTGGACCTGCCTGGACTGAGTCTACCAGGTTGATCGCAGTCCTCGGGGGGAGGATTTGCCCTGGAGGAAGTGGGAAGGGGGGTGGGCTGGAGGTAAGCGTAGGGTGTGGGAGGGGGGAGAATAGGGGAACCCGTGGCTGATATGTAGAACTGAACGGTATTGTAAAATAAAAAAAATAAAAATAAAGATAAAAAAGAAAAAAAAAAAAGAAAGAAAGCAGTATATGCCTAATAGTGGCATTACTGGGTGTTGAGGTAGGTTGATTAAGTTTTATGATAAATCATCATACTGATTTCCAAAGTGGCTATAAAATTTTGCACTTCCACCAGCAGTGGAGGATTGTTCCCTTACCCATATCCTCTCCAATGTAAGCTGTCCTCAGTGTTTTTTTTATCTTAGCCATCTTATAGATGTAAGATGTTAGCTCACACTCATTTTGATTTGCATTTCCATGATGGTTAAGGATGTTGAGCAATTCCTTAAATGTCTGTTGAACATTTGAAATTCTTCTGTTGAAAATTCTCTGCTTAGATCTGTACCCCATTTTTAATTGGATTATTTGATATTTTGATACCTAGTTCCTTGAGTTCTTTGTATATTTTGGACAAGAGCATTAGTGAATGGGATGGTTGAGCTGGGGGAGGGTTGGAGTAGGAGAGCAATGAAATAGATATCTTTTTTTTTTGTGATATATATTTTTTATTTTACAATACCATTCAGTTCTACATATCAGCCATGGGTTTCCCTATTCTCCCCCCTCCCACGCCCTCCCCATACCCCCAGCCCACCCTCCATTCCCACCTCCTCCAGGACAAGTCCTCCCCCGAGGACTGTGATCAACTTGGTAGACTCAGTCCAGGGAGGTCCAGTCCCTTCCTCCCAGACTAAGCCAAGTGTCCCTGCATAAGTTCCTGGTTTCAAACAGCCAATTCATGCAATGAGCACAGGACTTGGTCCCACTGCCTAGATGCCTCCCAAACTGATCAAGCCAATCAACTGTCTCACCTATTCAGAGGGCCTGATCCAGCTGGGAGCCCCTCAGCCTTTGGTTCATAGTTCATGTGTTTCCATTCATTTGGCTATTTTTTTTCAATATATATATAGCCTTTATGGATCTATGGGTTGTGGTCTGATTGTTCATTTTATATCTAGAATCCACCAATGAGTGAGTACATACCATAACTGTCTTTCTGGGTTTGGGTTACCTCACTCAGGATGATTTTTTCTAGTTCCATCCATTTGCCTGCAAATTTCATGCTTTCATTGTTTTTCTCTGCTGAGTAGTACTCCATTGTGTATATGTACCACATTTTTTTCATCCATTCTTCCGTTGATGGGCATCTAGGTTGTTTCCAGGTTCTGGCTATTACAAATAGTGCTGCTATGAACATAGCTGAGCATGTATCTTTATGGTATCTATCAGCATTCTTTGGGTATATGCCCAAGAGTGGTATGGCTGGGTCTTGAGGTAGTTCGATTCCTAATTTTCTGAGAAACCGCCATACTGATTTCCACAGTGGTTGTACAAGTTTACATTCCCACCAACAGTGGAGGAGTGTTCCCTTTGCTCCACATCCTCTCCAACATTGGTTGTCATTGGTGTTTTTGATCTTAGCCATTCTAACAGGTGTAAGGTGGTATCTCAGAGTCGTTTTGATTTGCATTTCTCTGATGATTAAGGATGTTGAGCATTTCTTTAAATGTCTTTCAGCCATTTGTAGTTCTTGTTTTGTGAATTCTCTGTTTAGCTCTTTAGCCCATTTTTTAATTGGACTGTTCAGTGCTTTGATGTCTAGTTTCTTGAGTTCTTTATATATTGTGGAGATCAATCCTCTGTCAGATGTGGGGTTGGTGAAGATCTTTTCCCAATCTGTTGGCTGTCTTTTTGTCTTATTGACTGTGTCTTTTGCCCTGCAAAAGCTTCTCAGTTTTGAGAGGTCCCATTTATTAATGGTTGTGCTCAGGGTCTGTGCTGTCGGTGTTTTATTTAGGAAATGGTCTCCAGTGCCAATGCGTTCAAGAGTGCTTCCTATTTTCTTTTCTATTAAGTTTAGTGTAACGGGATTTATGTTTAGGTCTTTGATCCACTTGGACTTGAGTTTTGTGCATGGTGACAGATATGGATCTATTTGTAATCTTTTACATATTGACATCCAGTTATGCCAGCACCATTTGTTGAAGATACTTTCTTTATTCCATTGTATAGTTTTGGCTCCTTTGTCAAAAACCAGGTGTTCATATGTGCATGGATTAATGTCAGGGTCTTCAATTCGATTCCATTGGTCCGTATGTCGGTTTTTATACCAGTACCAAACTGTTTTTATTACTATAGCTCTATAGTAGAGTTTGAGGTCCGGGATGGTGATGCCTCCAAGGGTTGCTTTATCGTATAGGATTCTTTTAGCTATCCTGGGTCTTTTGTTTTTCCATATAAAGTTGAGTATTTTTCTTTCCAAGTCTGTGAAGAATTGTGTTGGGATTTTGATGGGGATTGCATTGAATCTGTAGATTGCTTTTGGTAAGATTGCCATTTTTACTATGTTAATCCTACCTACCCATGAGCATGGGAGATCCTTCCATTTTCTGATATCTTCTTCAATTTCTTTCTTTAGGGATTTAAAGTTCTTATCAAAAAGGTCTTTCACTTGTTTAGTTAGTGTTATCCCAAGGTATTTTATATTATTTGTGGCTATTGTAAAGGGTGATGTTTCTCTGACTTCTTTCTCAGCCCTTTTATCATTTGTGTATAGGAGGGCTACTGATTTTTTTGAGTTGATCTTGTATCCTGCCACTTTACTGAAGGAGTTTATCAGCTGTAGAAGTTCCCTGGTAGAGTTTTTGGGTCACTTATGTATACTATCATATCATCTGCAAATAGTGAAAGTTTGACTTCTTCCTTGCCAATTTGTATCCCTTTGATCTCCTTTTGTTGTCTTATTGCTCTAGCTAGAACTTCTAGTACTATGTTGAATAAATATGGGGAGAGTGGACAGCCTTGTCTTGTTCCTGAATTTAGTGGTATCGCTTTGAGTTTCTCTCCATTTAATTTGATGTTTGCTGTTGGCTTGCTATAAATTGCTTTTATTATGTTTAGAAATGTTCCTTGTATTCCTATTCTTTCTAAGACCTTTATCATGAAGGGGTGTTGGATTTTGTCAAAGGCTTTTTCAGCATCTAGGGAGATGATCATGTGGTTTTTTTCTTTCAGTTTGTTTATATAGTGTATTACATTGACTGATTTCCGTATGTTGAACCATCCTTGCATCCCTGGGATGAATCCTACTTGGTCGTGATGGATGATTGTTTTAATGTATTCTTGGATTCGGTTTGCCAATATTTTGTTGAGTATTTTTGCATCAATGTTCATGAGGGAGATTGGTCTGTAGTTCTCTTTCTTTGTTGCATCTTTGTGTGGTTTGGGTATCAGGGTAATTGTAGCCTCAAAAAAAGAGTTTGGTAGTGTTCCGTCTGTTTCTATTGTGTGGAACACTTTGAAGAGGATTGGTATTAGTTCTTCTTTGAAAGTCTGGTAGAATTCTGCACTGAAACCATCTGGTCCTGGGCTTTTTTTAGTTGGGAGACTTTTGATGACTGTTTCTATTTCTTTAGGGGTTATTGGTCTATTTAAATGGTTTATCTGGTCTTGATTTAATTTTGGTATTTGGTATTTATCCAGAAAATTGTCCATTTCTTCCTGGTTTTCCATTTTTGTGGAGTACAGGTTTTTGAAGTATGATCTGATGATTCTCTGGATTTCCTCATTGTCTGTTGTTATGTCTCCCTTTTCATTTCTGATTTTGTGAATTTGGGTGCTCTCTCTTTGCCTTTTGGTTAATTTGGCTAGTGGTTTGTCTATCTTGTTGATTTTTTCAAAGAACCAACTCTTTGTTTCATTGATTTTTTGTATTGTTCTCTTGTTTTCTATTTCGTTGATTTCAGCCCTCAATTTGATTATTTCCTGGCGTCTATTTCTCCTGGGTGAGTTTGTTTCTTTTTGTTCTAGAGCTTTCAGTTGTGCTGTTAATTCATTGGTATGGGATTGCTCCATCTTCTTTATGTGTGCATTTAGAGCTATGAATTTTCCTCTTAGCACTGCTTTCATAGTGTCCCATAAGTTTGGGTATGTTGTACTTTCATTTTCATTGAATTCTAGGAACTCTTTAATTTCTGTTTTTATTTCTTCCTTGACCCATTGATGTTTCAGGTAGGCATTATTCAGTTTCCAAGAGTTTGTGGGTTTTCTATAATTTTTGTTGTTATTGAGTTCTAACTTTAAGGCATGGTGGTCTGATAAGATACAGGAGGTTATTCCAATTTTTTTGTATCTGTTGAGATTTGTTTTGTGTCCAAGCATGTGGTCAATTTTTGAGAAGGTTCCATGGGGTGCTGAGAAGAAGGTATATTCTTTTGTGTTAGGATGGAATATTCTGTAGATATCTATTAGGTCCATTTGAGTCATAACATCTGTTAGGTCCTTTATTTCTTTGTTAAGTTTCAGTCTGGTAGATCTATCTTTTGGTGAGAGTGGTGTGTTAAAATCTCCCACTACTAATGCGTGGGGTTTGATGTGCGTTTTAAACTTTAGTAGTGTTTCTTTTATGAATGTGGGTGCTTTTGTATTTGGAGCATAAATGTTTAGAATCGAGACTTCATCTTGGTGGATTTTTCCCGTGATGAATATGTAATGTCCATCCTGGTCTCTTTTGATTGATTTTAGTTTGAAGTCTATTTTATTAGATATTAGGATAGCTACACCAGCTTGTTTCTTAGGTCCATTTGCTTGGAAAACCTTTTCCCAGCCCTTTACTCGGAGGTAGTGTCTGTCTTTGGAGTTAAGGTGTGTTTCTTGTATGCAGCATATGGATGGGTCCTGTTTTCTTATCCATTCTGTTAGCCTGTGTCTTTTTATAGGTGAGTTGAGACCATTGATATTGATGGATATTAATGACCAGTGATTGTTAATTCCTGTTATTTTTTGGTTGTGTTGTGTTGTCCTTCTGTGGTGTATGTTGGTGTAGGATTATCTATTGCTTGATTTTTCATGGATGTGTTTAGCTTCTTTGGGTTGAATTTTCCCTTCTAGTGCTTTCTGTAGGGCTGGGTTTGTGGACAGGTATTGATTAAATCTGGTTTTATCCTGGAATATTTTGTTTACTCCGCCTATGGTGATTGAGAGTTTTGCTGGGTATAATAGTCTGGGTTGGCATCCGTGGTCTCTTAGTGTCTGCATGAGGTTTGTCCATGATCTTCTAGCTTTCATAGTCTCTATTGAGTAGTCTGGTGTTATTCTGATGGGTTTGCCTTTATATGTTACTTGGTCCTTTTCCTTTGCAGCTCTTAATATTTTTTCTTTATTCTGTGTGTTTAGTGTTTTGATTATTATGTGGCGAGAGGACTTTTTTTTTGGATCCAGCCTATTCGGTGTTCTGTACGCTTCTTGTATCTTCATAGGTATTTCTTTCTTTAGGTTAGGAAAGTTTTCTTCTATGATTTTGTTGAATATATTTTCTGTGCCTTTGAGTTGGTATTCTTCTCCTTCTTCTATCCCTATTATTCTTAGGTTTGGTCTTTTCATGGTGTCCCAAATTTCCTGGACGTTTTGTGTTAGGACTTTTTTGTCTTTAGTGTTTTCTTTGACTGACGAATCTATTTTCTCTATCGTGTCTTCAGCGTCAGAGATTCTCTGTTCCATCTCTTGCAATCGGTTGGTTATGCTTGTTTCTGTAGTTCCTGTTCGTTTTGTCAGGATTTCTATTTCCAGCAATCCCTCAGCATGTGTTTTCTTTATTGTCTCAAATTCATTTTTCAGATCTTGGAATGTTTCTTTCATCTGTTTAATTGCTTTTTCTTGGCTTGATTTGATTTCTTCCCATTTTTTGTTCGTTTTTTCTTCCATTTCTTTAAGGGAGTTTTTTATTTCCTCTTTAATGGAGTTTTTCATTTCCTCTTTAAGGGAAGTTTTTATTTCCTCTTTAAGGGAGTTTTTTATTTCCTCTTTAAGGAAAGTTTTTATTTCCTCTTTAAGGTAGTTTTTCAATTCTTCTTTAAGGAAAGTTTTTATTTCCTCATTGAGGGAATGTTTTATTTCTTCTTTAAGGGTCTCTATCATCTTCTTAATGTCATTTTTAGGGTTGATTTCTTCTGTTTCTTCTGTCATGGTATGTTTAGGTCTTGCAGGTGTAGAATCACTAGGTTCTGATGTTGCCATATAGGTCTTTATGTTGTTGCCTGTATTTTTGCACTGGCGTCTACTCATCTCTTCCTCTGTGAGGTGCAGGTGGTGTCTGTGTCTGAGAGTGCCTCTCTTGCTCTAATTTTTAGTCTTGGTTTAGTAGGGGTTCTTGGTTAAATTGGTGCTATTGGGCTATTTCTTCAGGGGCAGTTGATTTCGATCGGTGAATTATATACTTATGATTCTGGTGATCTGGTTTGGTGTCTGGGTAGCGCCTTCTTCTGTGTTCCCAGGTTACGTTTTGTTCATTTGTCAACTCCTCAGCTGATCTTGTTTCTTCAGACTTTAAACTGTAGGCATCTGAATCCTCTCCCAGAAGGGTTTCAGCTGAGCAGGGTAGTCTCACCAACACCTCCAAGTTGTTGGGTTTCACAGGATCAGCAGCTGGGCCCTGGGTTGTCCTCAGACGGAGTGTTCAGATTCGTTCTGGTTCTGACCCTCCGAGATAGCTTCTTCCCCAGATGTTGGAGTTAGGGGCGTCCCTGTTCCAAGCTGCGTCTGCTTGTCTCCGTCCCTGGGCCTGTTTACCTCTGCAGTCTGCCGCCGGGCCTGTATGTCCCTGTCAGCTGCCGCTGGGTCTGTCTGCCTCTGGGGGCTGCCACCTGGCCTGAATGTCTCTGCAGGCTGCAGCCGGGACTGAGTGTCCCTGTCGGCCTTTGCCGCCGGGCCTGTTTACCTCAGCGGGCCGCTGCTGGGCCCGACTACCTCCACAGGCCGCTGCCACAGGCCTACCTGCGTCTGCTTGTCTCTGCTGCCGGGCCTGTCTACCTCTGTGGACCGCCGCTGGGCCTGAATGTCTCTGCTGGCTGCCAACGGGCCTGAATGTCCCTGTCGGCTGCCGTCGCTGGGCACGTCTACCTCAGCGGGCTGCTGCTGGGCCCATCTACCTCCACGGGCCCCCGCCGCAGGCCTGCCTGCGTCTGCTTGTCTCTGCCGCCGGGCCTGTCTACCTCTGTGGACCGCCGCTGGGCCTGAATGTCTCTGCCGGCTGCCGCCGGGCCTGAATGTCTCTGTCAGCCGCTGCTGCCGGGCCCGTTTACCTCAGCAGGCCGCTGCTGGGCCCGTCTATCTCTTTGGGCCGCCCCTGGGCCTGAATGTCTCTGCCGGCTGCCGCCGGGTCTGAATATCCCTGTCGGCTGCCGCCGCTGGGCCCGTCTACCTCCACGGGTCCCCGCCGCAGGCCTACCTGCGTCTGCTTGTCTCTGCCGCCTGGCCTGAATGTCTCTGCAGGCTGCAGCCGGGACTGAATGTCCCTGTCGGCCTTTGCCGCCGGGCCCGTTTACCTCAGTGAGCCGCTGCTGGGCCCGACTACCTCCACAGGCCGCCGCCACAGGCCTACCTGCGTCTGCTTGTCTCCGCTGCCGGGCCTGTCTACCTCTGTGGACCGCCGCTGGGCCTGAATGTCTCTGTCGGCTGCCGCCGCTGGGCACGTCTACCTCAGCGGGCTGCTGCTGGGCCCGTCTACCTCCACGGGCCCCCGCCGCAGGCCTACCTGCGTCTGCTTGTCTCTGCCGCCGGGCCTGTCTACCTCTGTGGGCCGCCGCTGGGCCTGAATCCTTCACTGCCGCTGCTGTCCTCCTCAGCAAGAGCTGAAATAGATATCTTAATAGAGGGAGCTAGTAAGGTGTTAGCTAGAAACCTGGTGATAGGGAAATTCCCAGAATCTACAAGGATGACCCCAGCGAAGACTACTACCAATGGTGGAGAGTGTGACTGAACATGCCTATATCAGTAATCATATCAGGGAATAACCTAACTGTCACCATAGAGCCTCCATCCAGTAAATGATGGAGCAGATGTAGAGATCCAAGGCAAAGCACCAGGTAGAGCTCGAGGAGTCCAGTAAAAGAAAATGAGGGAATATATGAGCAAGGAAGGGTCAAGATCATAATGGGAAATTCTACAGAGAAAACTGAACCAAGCTCCTGGAAATTCACTAACTCTAGTCCAACAACTGTGGAGCTTGCATGGGACCAAACAAGGCCCTTTGCCTGTTGAAGACAGTTATATAGCTTGGTCTGTTTGAAGGACCCTTGGAAGTGTGATCAGAATCTATCCTTGGTGCATGAACTGGCTTGACAGAGCCCATTCTCTGTGGTGGGTTGCCTTGCTCAGCCTCAATGCAGGGGTGAAGGGTTTGGTCCTGAGTCAAGTGAATGTACCAGGCCCTGTTGACTCCTTACCCTTTTTGAGGAGTGGATGGGGATGGGTTGGGGAGGATGTGGGGCAGGGGAGTGGGGGGAGGGATGGGAGAGGTAACGTCGTTGGTATGTAAAATTTAAATAAATAAAAAATAATAGAATAGTGACTAAGGGGTGTATGTTGAAATTTACTTTAACAGGTAAAATAAAATGGTAATAGGTCTTATTCTTACCTGGTATGCTTCTATAGATTCAGTATTTACTTCCTGTTGTGTTGTCAGATTTCCAGCCATTCTGTTCAAACTCCAAGGCCTCTTTCCCCTTACCTATTCCCATCAACTGCAGCATCAACATCTTCATTTTACTGCTTTTCCTCAACCTGGAACTTTCCCCTCAGCAGCCAGCTAAAGGCTTTTTTTTCAGGCTATATTTCTCTGGAATTGCAGTGTTATTCTTGAATTCTGTGATGTCTTAAAAAGCTAGACAAAATTGGTTGACCCTAAGAGTCTTCTTCTACCAGATTGATAGGGGTGGACAATTCTAAGTTTTTTGAGAGTCTCTTAGCCCCTCATCATATTTGGCTTACACCATCCTCCCTCAGTGATTGTGATGCCTTCAAGGGTTAACCTGTGTTCCTCACCCCAGGACACTATTGACTATTAGAACTACAAGTGCTGTAGATATTTTCATGACATCTATAAACCAAATGTGCCTTCAGCTTAGATATAGGTAATTTGTAGATAACATGCCTATCAAGACAATAGTATTTTCTGCATAATGCACATATTATTTTCTGTGATTTTAATGTATCTTGTTTTACTCAAATCATTATGAGAACTGTCTTTTTCTGTAATACCTGTAGCAGCTTTCTGTGTTTCTAACTCATTTTAGGGAATTAATAAAACCCAGAGAGGTCTGCAAACAACAGGGATTTCAGGTGGGTAGGAAGTAATGATGGTCTGGATTTTATCTGTATCATTTGTTTGTCTAAAATTCTCAAAGGGGGGTAGACAGACAATTAAATTTTCAACCTTAAATTTATGTGTCTTCATTAAATGATAGAAAAGAAATTCTCCTTATTTTCTCAGGAAAAAAATGACAGTACCTTCTCTGGTTAAATTCAGTGCTTTTAGGAGAAGGTAGTACTGGGTCATGTGATATATAATGCATAAAGGTGAGGTCATTTTGAGGAAAGATTGCATATATAGAATTCTCTAGGAAAGGGCATCATTCATAATTCTAGTCATTGCTGGAGATATAGCTCTAACATTTCACAGCATGTGTAAAAATTTCTAGTGTATTTTCACTCAGTTTGTAAAGAATAAAACAAAGACTATGATTTCTAGTGTGGATTGCAATGTCATGTATTTCCTTTTTTTTTTAGTTATTCACTGGAAATTCCATACACCTAAGTGACTGTGCTCCTTCTTTTAGTTAATCTAAAAGGAGCAACACCCAGATCAAAATTTAACAATTTACTTGTTTATTTAGAAGAACCTAGAGAATATTTGTCCCACAGGAAAACAATGTACAAACTTCCATTGTAAGACTCTAACACATGAGATTTTGATATTCAATGCACCTTCCCTCAAAGTGGGGATCTGGGATCCCGAAGACATAAGAGCCTGTTCAAACACTGTCTCATTGGATACACTCACAAGATAGTCTTCAGTAATTAGCAACTGTAAAAGTTTCAGAATGTTCTTGGATCCCAAAGCAAGTGCTGTCATTGCCACTGCAGGTGAGATGAAGATTGCAGTTCTGAAGGGAGTTTGAGGTCACAGATCTATGGACATTTATCTCAGGGTTGTGCTGCATCCCACTTCAATAGTGTTGGCTGTGATGTCAGGAGCTGCACACTGAACTGAACATTCTTAAATGGGAACAGTGCAGGTAAGCATTTATTTTTTAGTCTCAAACTCAGAGAAAGTCAAAAGAGGGAGTCTGTTAAATGATCACATTGGAAAACAGGATTCTGCATAGGAACAGAACAGTGATAATTTAGTCAATGACTAGGAATATTTTCTTAGCTATTAACAGAGTTACTAAGAAAAGTGCTACTGACTTTGTACTAATTCCTAATGTAGCAAAATTGTAGCAAGATCTTCTCTTAGGCAGTCTACAGGATACTGCAAATTGCAATGAAATCTGATGTTGAAGGCTCATAAGAAATTGTTAAATATTTCATTTATATTTCCATCTCCTTATCATTTACGTGAAACATCAACTAATTTTACAGTGTAACATTCACAGAATCTGGTACAAGACTCAATGTTGATAGGAATATTACTACTGAACAATGAAATTCATCTAATCCTGAATGTGCATAAATTAAAAAACAAACAGTATCTGCACTTCTTCAGGAGTATAACACCTTTCTGGGCAGCATTGCAACCACAACTGGATAAAGAGCTGTGTCTGTCCTAAAAGTCAATGGTGATCACCATTGTGGCTTTGTTTCTGTTTACCTTGGCTATACAATGTACAGGTGAATTTGACATTGTCATTGTTAGTCCTATACAATACTGATATGGGACAACTCTCTCTTTTGTTATTTCTCCTTGCTTGGTGATATTCTGGTCTGACTAATATCTCAGGATAGGTTTTCCAATTTCTATTGCTGATGCTGCTGGAACTTAGAACCTTATACACGACTGGTAGGAATATAACCATCAGGTTGCATCTACACTCAATACTTACCTTTTTGCATTCAATTCACACAATTCATAAGATTTCATATTCATCACATTCTATGTATATGATATTATTTTGGTGTCATTCATAAGTCTTGATTTATTAATAATAGTTTGAGTTGACCTAAGGATTAGTAAATAAAGCTTTTAAAATAAAATGGCTTGCACCTTCACATCTTTTATATGTACATGTGTGCCTCTATCTGCATGCAGGTGCTCTTTCTTGTTCATGTGGAAAGGTACTTGTGTGGGACGGCTTCCTTAGTAATTTTTCAGACATGTTTTATGTTCTTCTCTTTGAGAAGTGCCTTTTGCTCATCAAGTAGTCTCAGAGTATGTTAGTCTTTCTAGTAAGCCAGCCCTCCACACCTCTCCAAAATCCCTCAGTGTTCATCCTAGAAATGCAGATCAGCACAGCCAAAATTTTATGTGAATTCTGGAGACTTAATACAGTTCCTATCTGGTAAGGAAAGAACTGAAAGTGATTAATGAAATCCTCAGTTTTTAATACTTTAATGTGTAGGCCACACTCATGTATTAATTTTCACATTTTATACCAGATACAGAAAGTAACATTGATCAATAATTTATTTAAGAGATAATTTAGTAATTTATCCCCTTGAAATATATACATATGTCTGGTGGAAAAATATATTTTGTGTCTCTGCTATGCTTATCAAAACTGACTCAGACCTAGGCAGTTTTTGTGATATTAGAACACTATTTGTAATATTAGAACACTGTTTGTGCATAGCCTTTAATATACTGCCAGTGGTTGAGAACACATGTACAAGTTATGAAAAGAAACATAGTACAGTTTGAGCACTAAAGACTATGACAGACATACCACTGCAGATCAAAAACTTTGCTTTAATTCTGGCCATGTTCCTATTCTCAAGTTTCTACACTGCCCACATGGCATTATTAATTTTGATGGTGATTTTCCAAATATTCTGTGTAGTCTTGTATTTTCACTTCAGAGAAATTCATTTTGTATAAAAAATTGTTATGTAAACCATAGAAGATATAAAATGAGCAGCATTGTAACAGTGATTCAAAGATTGTCACTTTTATGCATTTCTCAGTTTATGTCTGGAAAGCCCCTAAACACAAGAAAACCTTTAGTAATTATGTTTTATAATTTGATATGATATAACAAATGCTATGACTGCTTCTTGTGAAGAATCCCTTGACTCCCAAGAAAAATATCAGTCATAGGGAAATGACAGAGTGCCTCTAGGCTTGGAAGAGCCAGGAGTGGTGGACAGGTCTCAGGGCAAGCATGGATGCTTGATTGATTAACCTCTTATCATCATCTTTTCCTTGCTCCACTTATGGAGGGTTCAGGTCTTATTTCTGATTCTTTTTTTTTAGGTTTATTTATTTATTTATTTTTTGTTTTTTGTTTTTTTTTTCCACCACAAGCAATTTATTTTGTTCTATTCATTCACAGTTAATACAGAAAATACTTGGAAACATTTCCATATAATGTTTGACACAGAAATCATCAAATAGAAGTATACAATGTTGACAGGAGACAGTACATTTATAATTTATAACCCCAAATGTATTTATAAATTAGAAATGGAAAGATCTACAAATGAAATTATGAAGGTTCACCAAAGTCATTTAATCTGTCAGTTTCTCATTCATTTTTATGTCTTAATAATATTCTATTGTATGAATAAGCCACATTTTATTTCTCTCCAGTATTTGATAGCTATTTGAGTTGTTTTAACTTTTTTACTATTGGCAACACACTGCTGTAAACCTTCATGTACATGTTTCATAGGTGCACATTTTCAGTAGTTTGAGGATATATTCCTAAGGGTAGAATTGTTGAGTAACAGAGTAACAATGTTTTGCATTTTGACCAACTACCAAACTGTTTTGCCAAAGTGGCACACCATTTTACAATCTCACCAAATCCTTGTTTTTAAGGCTCTGATTTTTGTACAAAAGCATTCAATCATTCTGTCAGACCAAACCAAGAAAAGTAAGCTATTCCATTTACTATGCAAAGCCATTCTTGGTGTTTGCAACTCTCAGCCCTTTTGAGTATTCTTGCAGTGTTCACTTTTTCCTCCACCACTTTTTTTTCTTCTTTTTTTCTGGTTTATTTCTATCTATTACAAATGTATAAAAAATCCTCCATCAATGCTGTTAATAGCAGCAGAACCTTGAGAAATATACCTTTGGTTTGCCTCAGAAAAGGAACACATATTGCACTGTAAAGTTTATAAAATTGGTGTAAAACATTGTGATGTTACAATACCAGTTTTAAGAGTTCAGTGACTAATAGGGAGCCGATGGGATACATGCAGAACTGTGAAAGCGATCTCCCTTAGCCAGCTGTACGCGTAGACTGTGGTGGTAATCTAATTGTACTGAATTATTATTTTGATTGTATGTTAATAAATAAAGTTGTCTGGGGGTCAGAGCTATTAGAGCCATAGCAAGAGTGTGGTGGTGGTGGTGGTGGTGGTGGTGGTGGTGGTGGTGGTGGCACACGCCTTTAATCCCATAGATATCTGTGTGTTCAGGGTCAGAGCTATTAGAGCCATAGCAAGAGTGTGGCGGTGGTGGCACACGCCTTTAATCCCATAAGATCTCTGTGTGTTCAGGGATATAGCCAGCATTGGAGACATATGCCTTTAAGACCTAGGGGGCTGTACATTCAGACAGTGACGAGGCAGTCATGTGTTTAGGTTTACAACCAATGAGAAGGCAGAACAACATACTATAAAAAAAACGAACCGACAGGAAGTAGCTCTCTTTTCGAGAAGCTGGGACAGCAGGAGGAAGGGTGAGATTTAGCTCTGAGCTCTGACCTCTCGGCTTTCTCTTTTACATTGTTTCTGTGTTTCTTATTTAATAAGACGGTTGGTTACATCAATAGTAGACTGTAAATCTACATTCAGATCATTTCTGAACTAAGACTATCATCTCAGTTTATCTGTTGAGGTCAACCAGGAAACCCTAGAATATACCTTGATTTTTGCAAAAAAACAAAGTAGGGGGAGGGGTTTCTTCAGCATTTCAGTCCAGGAGTAACAGTATCCTAACAGGCAAAGTGTTCTCTCACTGTCATCATAGAATGAACTGCTGCTGGAGGTCAACTTGGGCTTTAATTTGCATTAGCACTTACATGCATAGTAGTCCAAGTTGTTGACCTCATGACTTTAAAAATGTTGAATATATTTTCTGTGCCTTTGAGCTGGTATTCTTCTCCTTCTTCTATCCCTATTATTCTTAGGTTTGGTCTTTTTATGGTGTCCCAAATTTCCTGGACGTATTGTGTTATGAATTTTGTCTTTTGTGTTTTCTTTGACTGACGAATCTATTTTCTCTATCATGTCTTCAGTGTCAGAGATTCTCTGTTCCATCTCTTGCAATAGGTTGGTTATGCTTGTTTCTGTAGTTCCTGTTCGTTTAGTCAGGATTTCTATTTCCAGCATTCCCTCAGCATGTGTTTTTTTTATTGTCTCAAATTCACTTTTCAGATCTTGGAATGTTTCTTTCATCTGTTTAATTGCTTTTTCTTGGCTTGATTTGATTTCTTCCCATTTTTTGTTCGTTTTTTCTTCCATTTCTTTAAGGGAGTTTTTTATTTCCTCTTTAATGGAGTTTTTCATTTCCTCTTTAAGGGAAGTTTTTATTTCCTCTTTAAGGAAGTTTTCCACTTCCTGTTTAAGGAAAGTTTTTATTTCCTCTTTAAGGTAGTTTTTCATTTCCTCTTTAAGGAAAGTTTTTATTTCCTCTTTGAGGTAATGTTTTATTTCTTCTTTAAGGGCCTCTATCATCTTCTTAAAGTCATTTTTAGGGTTGATTTCTTCTGTTTCTTCTGTCATGGTATGTTTAGGTTTCACACGTGTAGAATCACTAGGTTCTGATGTTGCCATATATGTCTTTATGTTGTTGCCTGTATTTTTGCATTGGCGTCTACTCATCTCTTCCTCTGTGCAGTGCAGGTGGTGTCTGTGTCTGAGAGTGCCTCTCTTGTTCTAATTTTTAGTCTTGGTTTAGTAGGGGTTCTTGGTAAAATTGGTGCTATTGGGCTGTTTCTTCAGGGACAGCTGATTTCAGTCGGTGAAGTATATACTTGTGATTCTGGTGATCTGGTTTGGTGGCTGGGTAGCGCCTTCTTCTGTGTTCCCAGGTCACGTTTTGTTCATTTGTCGACTCCTCAGCTGATCTTGTTTCTTCAGACTTCAAACTGTAGGCATCTGAATCCTCTCCCAGATGGGTTTCAGCTGAGCAGGGTAGTCTCACCAACACCTCCAAGTTGTTGGGTTTCACAGGATCAGCAGTTGGGCCCTGGGTTGTCCTCAGACGGAGTGTTCAGATTCACTCCGGCTCCGACCCACAGAGACAGCCTCCTCCCCAGGCGTTGGTGCCAGGGATGTCCCCGCTCCAAAACACGTCTGCCCGTCTCTGTCCCTGGGCCTGTCCACCTCCGCGGTCTGCCGCCACAGGCCTACCTGCATCTGCTTGTCTCCACCGCCAGGCCTGTACGTCCCGTCAGCCACCACTGGGTCCGTCTGCCTCCTGCTATTAATTCTTAATGGTTGTGGTCCTGTCGATCCAAACTATCTCTCTACTGGACTCATCAGCACCTTTCTTCTCCTCCTAGCCACTAGCTTGTGGAGTACCACTCGCCGCCATCTTCCCCACACCAGTTTCTAATCTCTATTTCTGATTCTTAAACATAGGATGCATAGTGCTGCTCCACATTGTCTTCCAGGTAGCTCCAAGACCTTGTCACCATTTATGTCACAACAAATATCAATGAATTTGTGATTTTATTTATTTCTTAACTGATCTTAAATGACAGTTACCTCATTATGTACCACATAGAACAAAATACAAAACATTAGCTTGTTGTGTCAATATCAGGAAACCTAACATGAAAACAGGAGAGTGTCAGAACACACTAATCCCTTCTGCAATACAGAGAAAGACCATGTTTGAACACACCTGTTCTCCTACAAATGAGATCTTGCCAACTAACTTTCTTTCAATTCCAAGTCATCAGATAAGTAATAGTTTACTACTGGGTTATTTGAAGGAATGAAATTGATCAAACATTGGTTCATATTTCTGCAGTCTTTTTTAAGAAGACAGAGCACTACTTCCATGTGTTGTGACTTCCATGAACTGAAACTTAACGATGAATTCATATACTTTTTGAGGTATGTTCAATGCATCTGAGTTTTATGAACTGAGGTGATATTGTGTTCCCCAAAATATTGTGCACCCTAATAAAGTTATCTGGGGTCAGAGAACAGAACAGCCACTAGATATAGAGGCCAGATAATAATGGCACACTTGCCTTTAATCCTAGAATTCTGAAGGCAGAGATCTGCCTGGATCTCTGTGAGTTCGAGGTCACACTGGAAAAACCTAGGCATGAGGTGACTCATGCGTTTAATCCCAAGAAGTGATGGCAGAAAGCAGAAAAGTATTTAAGGTGTGAGGACCAAGAACTAGAGCTGGTTAAACTTTTAGGCTTTTGAGCAGCAGTTTAGCTGGGATCCATTTGGATGAGGAATCATAGGCTTCCAGACTGAGGAATTGGCAAGACCCTTTAGGATTCATGCTACATTGAACACACTGCTGATTTCATGTACATCGCTGCAAAGATGGCATTGGCATGAACGCAAGTGAACAACTGTACTGATGAATTCATATATGTGTGCATTTCTGTGCTTTCAAACTATTACTTAAATGCAAATTCTGAGCAGCATGTATGAATATTCCTCCAAAAAAGTGAAATCATACATGTTTTGCCCACACACTGACTTTCATTTGGGAATTGGATGAAGGAATGTGAACACCACCAGCAGTTCTTGAAATTCTGGCATATATTGATCCTTACTAAGTGCTATGAAAAACAAATTTTATTTTTTACATTTCTATTGATTGATGACACCATAATTTGCACCAAAAACTGGTGGAATTCTTCCCCTATTTATTTTTCCTTTGACACAGTGTTTGCAAAATTTCTGTTGGAATGGATCACATATTTTTACTCAATTGTGCATTACAAACCCTCACAGAGAACCCGTCCTCTCCCAACACTCTCCTCACCCTAGCTGTAATGATTTAGACATGAGTGCAAATATATGTGCTTGTGAAATAGGATGATATTTTTCACTCTTAATGTAACCATATTAAAATTATAACTTGAACACAGTAATTAGTACTATTTAACTAACAAATGAACAAAAATTTTGCTGGTTCTATCCTTTTTATTTTTCTGTTTAAATTAAGACAAAAATGAACTCACAATGGATTTCTTTAAAGGATAATAAGATGACAGAAGACTTTTTCTTCAATATGGGTAGACATGTTAAATTCAGTTTCCTTCTTAATTGTAATTCACAGATCGTTGTTCTCCTAGGATAACTTTGCAATATTTTTAAATTTGATTTTTTAAGAAATAAAATGAGAATCCTCTCTCTTATAATGTGCATCTGAAGACATCAGCAGTTACACTGAAAGTTGTTATGCATGTCAAGATGACTTTGAGTTGGAATTTGGAAAGGTCTTGCACTGATGTCCACACAGGGTTTCTAGAATTGAGCTAATGTGACTTCCTTAGTTTACTCCACTGCTCCATGTATATAAAGTTCATCACTTTACTCTCAAAAATGACTGTGGGAGTATTTTGAAGTAAAAGGTGCTCATTGACAAAATGGACCCCAGGAATTTGGCAATAGGAATAATATTCTTATCACAGAGTACACTGGGAATACTGGGAAACTTTTCTCTTCTTTTTGACTATCTAGTCTTTTACCAAAACAAAAAGAAGTTAAAGCCAATGGATTTGATTCTCATGCACATGATTATGGTCAATTCCTTGATCCTTCTAATTAAAGGATCATCCAACACGCTGGCAGCTTTTGGTATGAAACAATTCTTCAATGACTGGAGCTATCAACTCTTTCTGTATATTCTTAGAGTTTTGAGGAGCATGTCCATTGTCACAACCTGCCTCTTGAGTGTCTTCCAGGTGTTCACCATCAGCCATGAGAACTCCTGTTGGAAAAAACTTAAAGTCAAGTCTTCTTGGGACATTGGTCTCTATATTTCTGTGTGTTGGATTTTTTACATCATGGTAAATGTCATTTTCCCAGTGTATATAACTATAAAAAGTATTAGAAAAAAACATAACAAAAGAGAAAAATTTTGAACACTATACTGTTGTAGGTCATGACAAAATCACAGTCTCCTTATATTTAGCTTTTTTTATGCTTCCTGAAGTTCTGTTTCTGTCCTCATCACCTGCTCCAGCAGCTCCATGATTGTCAATCTTTGCAGGCACAAGCACCAAGTCCAATACATTCACAGCACTCATGTTTCCCACAGAAGATCCATGGAGTCCAAAGCAACCTACAACATCTTGGCCCTAGTGTCCACCTTTCTGGCTTTTTATACCTTCTCTGCAATCTTACATGTTTGTGCTTCTCTAACATATGATAAAAGTTCATTGTTGGTGAACATCACAGCAATCTTAACACTATGTTTTCCTATTTTGGGCCCCTTCATCCTTAGATTCAGGACTTTACCCTGTCCAGTCAATGCTTTCTATGGAAAAAGGATATAAAAACTGCCAAGGTGATTATAACAATATAACTATAGATTTTTACAGAAAATCAAATATTTTCAATTAATATACAATGCTGTAAAGACGTTGCACTGATTGGTTGATAAGTAAAATGCTGATTGGCCAGTAGCCAGGTAGGAAGTATAGATGGGATAAGCAGAGAAGGAGAATTCTGAGAAAAGAAAGGCTGGGTGAGAATATGTAAGCCTGCCATCCACTGAGCAACATGTAATGGCACACAGGTAAGGTCACAGAACACGTGGTGACAGACAGATTAACAAAAAATGGGCTGAGTTTAAATGTAAGAGCTAGTCAGTAGTTAGCCTCAACTAATGGTTGAGAAGTTTTAATTAATATAAGCCTCTGTGTGTTTACTTCAGTTGGAGCAGCTGTAGGACTGGCGGGTGAGAGACATTTGACCTGACCATGGGCCAGGCAGGACACAGAAAAACTTCCAGCTATAAACAGTAGCTAAGCTGTTTGGACATAGGCCTTTTGATATTTTAATTGACATTTTTGTTGCCTTTCCTTGTGACAGACTGCCTTGAGGAATACATGCTCAATATATTTTCCCCAATTTGTCATCAGGTAGACAGATACATAGTATCTTGGCTGCTCTAAAGATTTCACAGTTTGAGTGTAACTAGCCCATATAATCTCACAAGTGGCACCATTAAAAAGTGTGGCTGTTTTGGAGTGAGTGTAGCCCTTTGGAGCAAGTGTGTCACTGCAGGCAGGCATTGAGGTTTTCTGTGCTTGCTTAGAATTCTCCCCAGTAAGTGAGTTGACATCCTGTTGTCTGCAAGAAGTAGGACTCTCCACTACCATTTGCCTGAAGGCTGATATGCTCCCAACATGAAGATAAAGGATTGAACCTCTGAAACTGTAAGCAAACCACCCCAGTTAAATGTTTTTCCTTTAATGAGTTGTCATGGTCATGGTATCTTTTCAGAGTGATAAAACCCTAAGATAAAAGACATCATAAGGAAGCTACATTCCATGGGCACAAATCTCTGCAAGCACAGTTGCTGATAAAGTCATGAACATTCACTATAGGAAACCTTGCTTAATTCAAAACTGCTCCCCCATACCAACCTCCCAAACTCACTGTCGTTTATAAACCCTTAAACATTTTTGCTGAACCTATTCCAAGTTACAAGGTCCTTCTGCTGTGATCCTTGTAATATCTATTGTCAACCAAGTATGAAAGTAGGTATAGAGCTGTCACAGGAGCCCAGCGGAGCGAATACACCATGACTGGCCTCAACTTGCTGGAGGCGGTGAAACACAAGATCCAAGCCCTGCAGCAGCAGGCAGAGGACTCAGAGGACCACATGCAGGTCCTGCAGCTTGAGCTGGGCAGCTAGCGCAAGCAGTTCCAGAAACCTGAAGGAGATGTGGCTGCTCTCAAACGCCGCATCCAGCTGCTGGAGGAGGAGCTGGACTGTGCTCAGGAGTGACTGGCCACAATCCTGCAGAAGCTGGAGGAGGCAGAAAAGGCAGGAGATGAGTGCGAGAGAGGCATAAAGGTGATAGAGAACCAAGCCATGCAAGAGGAGGAGAAGATGGAGGTCCAGGAAATGCCTCTCAAAGAGGCTGAGGAGGCAAGTACGAGGAGGTAGCATGTAAGTTGGTCATCCTGGAAGGTGAGCTGGAGGGAGCAGAGGAGCGTGTGGAGGTGTCCAAACTAAAGTGTGGTGACCTGGAAGAGGAGCTCAAGAACGTCACTAACAACCTCAAGTCACTGGAGGCTGCTTCTGAACAGTATTCTGAAAAGGAGGTTTAATATGAAGAAGACATTAAGCTTCGGTCTGACAAGCTGAAGGAGGCTGAGACCCAAGCTGAGTTTGCAGAGAGAACAGTTTCCAAACTGGAGAAGATAATCAATGACCTGGAAGAAAATCTTGCCCAGGCCAAAGAAGAGAACGTGGGCTTACATCAGACACTGGATCAGACACTAAACAAACTTAACTGTATATAACTCAAACCAGGAGAGTCCTGTTCCACCACCAACATGACTCCAGAGAGTGTGCCATGTCTTCCTCTCTTGTAAGAAGTTCCTCTTGTTACTGTGTCTTCACCTTGCTGGAAATGCCAAGCAGATAATGAATTCATGACCAAATATTTTGTCAAGCTTTGAGCACCACTTAAGTTTCTTTCCTTTTCCTTTCAAATGGCACCAGCTGCTTCAGCTAGTCTTATTCTTAAATTGCGCTTATTCCTAAAATAGGCAGGGAATTTCACACTGAGTGTATGTAGTTGCTTAAGGCTGAGGACATTTGGTTCCTGGGAATTAGTCAGCCCCACACTTTCAAGCACAGGCTCAAGTATCTGATAGTATCTGGTCACCGTTGGGGAAGTTATGGGAGGCTGGGGTTTGTCACAAGAAAAAGTGTAGGAATTCTCCACCTAGAGAAAAAATTAAAAACGGTATGCTATGGCAAGTCAAGCCTGATCACACTGAGTCGGCTCCACACTCCTCTGTGCAGAACAAACTTCCTTTAAGCATTCCAAGTGAGGATGCTGGGGTGATTGACCACGAGTCTTCAAATAGATCCTTGATGCTGTTCCGTGCACATTTTCCTTTCACACAAAAATTGTTCTCTGAGCAGCAAATGTCTTATTCTGTGACTGGTCTGCTGTGGTCTAATGACATGCTCAGCAAGGAATATGACCAATTCCAAGCCTTTTCAGATCAGTCATGTCAAAGATTGCTAGCAAAGCCAGGCACAGTGGGGCACACCTTTCATCCCAGCACTCGGGAGACAGAGGCAGGTGGATCTCTGTGAGTTTGAGGCCAGCCTGGTCTACAGAGTGAGTTCTAACCCAGCCAGGGTTACATGGTGAGATCCTATCTCAAATAAGAAACAAAAAGACCATTAGCCATCAATACATTCAGGAGACGGTTTTAATAACAAATGCTGGGCAACAAAAAGCCTCACCAGCAGCAAGGTGATAGAAAAAGAAAGTGGTTAAACTTCATCTCCATTGTTCAGGGAACAACAAATTGAAACTTGACTTTGCCAAGACTTGAATTCTTTCAGGAATGACACTAGTAAAGACCCAGAAACTCCTGATTGAACTGGATGTGGAGTATTCTGCAGCCTGCACTTTTTTTTTGCTCTGTTGTAGTTTTGCTTTCTCAATTAACATCTCAGACTGAAACATTCCACATTCCCTAGCAGCATGGGGACAACTTGAGTTTACAATTCCAACTGAAAATCACCTGCTTCTAGCTTATCTGTACCCCTGCCCCTCATTCCTATTTATTAAGCATCACACTACCAGGGAGGTGAACTTTTAGCAAACTGTGCAGTTGAATAAAACCTACTCTGTTCTTTAGATTCTTGCAGTTGTATCATATGTATTAATATCACTTTTTCTACATTTTGGTCAAATAAATTTTTACATCAACAAAAAAACCCAAAACAAAACAAAAATAAAGTAGGTATAACATTTGCAAAGGTTCTCAGCAAAACCCATATTTGAAAAAGACTAAGTGTACCTATATAAGAATTATGACTTCAGATTTACAACCTGAGTTCAAGTATTCCATACCCATCATCTAAATATGCAACAATCTGTATCCACCGTTCCTTTTAGATTAGTAAAGAAAGCTTTTCTTCTGTATTCCTCCATCACCAATTATGTAACACTCCACTGAGTAGAAGACGATGCCTCCTTGTGGTCTTTATTATGAGTAGAGAAGTCTTAATTGGTATCATGAGGAGAAGACACAATATTGGACCTTACTTCAGCTCCCAGCAATGTCAGTGACAACAGGAGTGACAGCTTGAGGTTACTAAATAGTTGTAGAGAGTGACAATGTGCAGCTTATACTTGATATCTTGAAGATAAGACATTTACAAAGAATCGAGACTCTTCACACATTACTGTAAGGGTTCCAAGGATCTGACAAGAGTTGGAAGCTGAGAGCCTAACCTGTAATGATTCACAGCCATTTCTTCTAGTAGATTCCACTTTTTGATGTTTCCATTATATTCTAAAATACTGCTACCTCAATATTCAAGATGTATTTTCTTTTGGAGAAAAATAAGGTTCATACCATATTAGTCAAGGAAATGGGGCCTATTAGGAGAGAATGAACAAGGAAGGTAAGAATAATATGCATGAAGACTGAAGTATTGTAGGCCAAAGCGTCTGTGTGGGTGACTAGGAACCAGAAGAAAATGACATATATTGGGCTCCAGGTAGAAGTTTACATTGGTTTTGAGTAATTCAAATGTCTAAAAATTTGGAAAAGCTCCATTATATTTCATCCATATCTTCCTTGTTGCTGGATCCTAAGGGCTCCTGGGGGAGGGTGAAAAGTTGCAGCATCAGGGACACAGACACTGGTAGTCAGTTGAAGACAAACAGGAAACTTGTTTACTCAATAATGGAGAAGGCCTTATTATAACCTCCTCCCAGGACCCAAGATGTGTCCGAATTTGTTGGAATTGGATGGTCATCTCTCATTTGTAGTGGGTAGCCATGCCAGCTTTGATCTGGAAGTTCCAAACCCATGAATGGCTACCTATTACACTCATTGACTGGTGATGATTAGGAAATCTGAGAGCAATCAGGTACTCTCACAGCACCTGTTGCTAGGCCTTCAGGTAAGCTCCGGGTTGGCTCATAAGGAAGTACATTGTGTGTATGCATTGACAACTTTTTTGAGCCAATTTCCTCGAATCTATGGGCCTATCCTACTACAGTGAATGACTGTGGGGTCACCTTTTTCCTCATGGTCTGTTGGCCACCAGTCCATAAGGACAAGGACAATAAGCAATGACAGAGAATTTGTATGGCCTGTGAACATGACAGAGAGATTTCTGGGAGACACCTTCTGTGAGTCTACTCAGCTTTATTCCAGAGTACAGGGAATATATAGGATTAGTTAAGGTAGATGGGGAGGCACCTAATTTGCATTAAACAGCACACTCCTATCATAAAACATCTAGTACACATCTTATTTGTCATATAGGGAAGCATGGCCCCATCCTAATGCCTCTAGCATTAGTGACTAATTACAATATGGTCAGAAGGGGAAAGTTTCTGCAGAGAACTGCATCCAGGGTCATACAAGAGATAAGTCAGGCAATTCAGGCCTAAGTCTCCAAATAAGGCCATAAAGATAACAGGAAACCTTCCACCAAGGGGAAGTGATTTGCTCATGTTGCTGAGCTCAGAGAGAGCTGCCAGGCCATAGTAGACTGCAACCTCCAACCAGCATGGACTCCCAACAAGTGACTATATCAAAAGATTATTTTTCAGATACAGGGGAGCCGTTATACATATGAACTCACAGTTGTTGTGACGTCACACAAAATACCTATGCAATCTCAAGCCAGACAAAATTCCAGTATGGAATGTGGTAGTAGTCATGACATGTCATCTCTGTCTCAGGAGATATTGGTAATTTATGACTTTTGGGAGAAAAATGGTGCATTCTCATGAATAGTGTAGCTCAGAATAAGTTGACAATACTACAGTTGAAAGCCACACATTCAAGAATATATGGGTAGCACAATTGGCCTTGATGAGTTTGTTAAAAATAAGTATACAATGTTCAGTGGCTATGAAATGTAGAAGATTTTGAGGAGAGGAATAAGAAAGATTAAAATTCAGTGAAATATGTTATCATAAACTTACAAAATGATAATAAATAATTCTGATAATGGAAAAGAAATAAGAAAAAATAAAGCTATAATGTGAGGGTATTGAAGACTAATGGGCTGCTGTGATCCTCATAACACTCATTGAGTTCTGGGATCATTGCTCATTCAAGAACCTGACTATTTCGTAATTTATCACAAAGTCTGTAGTATTGGCATATAGATGCTAAAAAACTACTACAATAGTGTTCCTTGTATTGGTACATATAAAGATGAAAATCTGCTGCCAGTGGCACTAAGGATATTTATCTCCAATCTCTGTAACACAATACTTATATGTGTCAGTGGACATGGCCACTTAACAGTGGCAGCAGACAGAGAAACACATTATATCAGGCAATTAATATAGTCCTACAATCTTGTGTAAAAGTGAAAGAGTGTTGTATACTTCTCATATCTCTGTTTCTATTGGCAGTGTAAGAAAATATATTTGAACACTAGATACATAGGGAGACTGCTATAGATACAATGCTGTCCTCTCAGTCTCAGACTGGCCATCTACTGGTATGTTGGCTTCATATGCTGGAGCCTGATACAGAAGGGTGACTCAAATGCTGTCAGAACCAAAGGCAATAAAAAAAAACTATGGGTATAGACTGCTGGAAGGAGAACCAATTATCACTGAGATACCTGAAGTGTTATCAATCATAGATGTAGAAGTGCCCATTTGTTCAGCTACACTAACTATTTTAAAAATAAAAATGTCTGAATTAAAGTGCATGCCAACAACTGCTGCCTGCTTTCAAAGACATTGTTCATTTTAAATATCCTAGGTGCTACGTATTAGTGATAATTATAAAGTCATCAAATCTACCATCACCTAAGAGATAAGCCATACATCCTTGTGAGAGACTTTCTCCTTAGGCTCAGATGTGCCTGTGAAATATGGTTTTTTAATTGCATAATCAAGTAGGAAAGCCCATCCCATAAATGAAATAGAACCATGCAAATTGAATTTTTAAATAACAATTTTATTATTATTTAAATTGTCACACATGTGGGCAATATTCTGAACATATTCCTATTCCCCACTCCTCAACACGTGTTACTGTTTTTTAAACATTGAATCCAACTGGTGATGTCCATATAGTTAGGACTGTGGGATCATCCACTGGGGCTTAAACAACCATCTAGAGGTCACAAACTACAAATAAAAGTTACTGTCCATATCCTAGCAGCCACCAATTGCCAATTGCTATTCAGTTAAGTGTGATACCTTGGGAGTCTATTGACCATTCACATTGGAATTGTTAAATGACTTGATCTTATCCAGGTTTTAAGCAGGTAACCACAGCTGCCAATCATTTGTGAGTTCAATATACATGAAATGAGCTGCAGACAGCATTTTAAAGCATTCATTATTTTTCACTTCTCAGTTCTCATGATTTTTTCTTTAACTTCAATGATGATATCTCTGATTCTTGGAGTGTAGGGTGTGATATATAGATATAGATAAAGATAAAGATATAGGTATAATTATAGATATATAGACATAGAGATACAAAGGTATATAGACAGATGATAGGTAGATATCAATAGATAGATAGAGATAAATAGATAGATCACCCACAGATATGTGTGTGTGTGTGTGTGTTTGTGTCTATGTATGTTGTCTGGGGCTGTGTGTCTCTGTGTGTGTCTGAGTGTGTATCCCATCTAGGGTTGGTCACTCACAATGGTCATGAATTCTTAACACTTTTGATCACCGTCTCCTTTAATCACTGCAGACTGAATTAAGCAACTTCATTCACCAATGTTTAGAGCAGCATAACTCTCTAGATATAAACATATAAATTAAGAAGAAATTTTTCACAACCTTCTGGATTCATGAAAATTCATAAAAAGCCTTCAGAGTGCTCTTTCTTTCTCCAATGACTACTAGGATCTAATTTTCACAGTTAGGTTCTTGCAATGTGAAGTTTTTAAGTATAATTAATATCACTTTCAATGTGTTAGGAGTAGGGCAAAGTAAAATGATTCAAGGCTCACTCAAGATCTGAGCATAGAATTGGCAGATTTAGAAAGGGGTTCCTGACATCCAATAAAGCCTGCAAACCGAGGCAGAGACAACACATGGATACATGGCTCACCCCTCCATACCAGTTTCATGATCCATGATTTCAGGTACTTGTGATCTACCTTGGGTCTTGTGAAAAATCTTAGAAGTAAAGACTGTTTCTGTGTGGTGTGTTATTTTTTAATTAATTAATTTATTTTATTAAGGAATATTTTATTAATTTTCTATACCAATCACAAATCCCTCTCTCTTCCCTCCTCCCACACCTCCAACTATCACCCAACCCACCCACCACCATTCCCTCCTGCAACAAGGTAAGGCTTCTCCTGGGGAGTCAGCAGAGGATGGTCTATTCAATAGAGACAGGTCCAAGCCCTCCTCCCTACAAAAGGCTGTGCAAGGTGTCCCACCATAGGTATTGGGTTCCATGCCTCATGATGCACCAGGGATCAATCCTGATCCTACTGCCAGGGAGCCCCTTAAGAAGATCAAGCAACACAACTATCTCAATTATACAGAGGGCCTAATCCAGTCCTATGCAGACTCCATGGCTGTTGGTCTAAAGTTCATGAGTTCCCACTAGCTTGATTCAGTTGTCTCTGTAGGTTTCCCCATCATGAACTTGATGTCCCTTCCTCAAAAAATCCCTCTTCTCTCTCTTCAACTGAACATTTGGTGCTCAGCCTGGTGCTTGGCTGTGCATCTCTGTATCTACTTCAATCAGATACTGGATGAGGCCTCACTATAATGAATAATGCTGCTATGAACATAGTTGAACATAAGTCCTTGTGGTATGATTAAGCAGTCCTTGAGTATATGCCCAAGAGTGGTATAGCTGGTTCTTGAGGAGATTGATTCCCAATTTTCTGATAAACCACCATATTGATTTCCAAAGGGGCCATACAAGTTTGCATTCCCAACAAGAGTGGATGAGCATTCTGCTTGCTCTGCATTATCTCCAACATAAGCAGTTATCAGTGTGTTTTATCTCAGCTATTCTGACAAGTATAAGATGGTATCTCAGAGTTATTTTGATTTGCATTTCCATGATGACTAAGGATGTTGAGCAAATCCTTAAATATCGTTCAACTATTTGAGATTCTTCTGTTGAGAATTTTCTGTATAGCTCTGTAGCCCAATTTTTATTTGGTTTGGTCATTATTTTAATATCTAGTTTATTGAATTCATTATATATTTTGGAGGTCAGCCCTCTGTCAGATGTGGGATTGGTAAATATCTTTTACTATTCTGTAAGCTGTCATTTTGTCTTATTTACTGTGTCCTTTGCCTTACAGAAGCTTCTCAGTTTCAGGAGGACCCATTTATTAAGTATTACTCTCAGTGTCTGTGCTACAATTAAGGAAATTGTCTCCTGTGCCAATGCAATTAAAATTACTTCCTAATTTTTCTTCTATCAGATTCATTGTAACTGGATTTATGTTGAGGTATTTGGCCCATTTGAACTTGAGTTTTGTTCATGGCAATACATATGGATCTATTCGCAATGTTCTACATTGCACTCAGGCCAGTACCATTTGTTGAAGTTGGTTTCTTTTTCCATTGTACAGCTTTGGCTTCTTTGTCAAAAATCTGGGGTTATATGTGTGTAGATTATTGTTACAGTCTTCAATTCAATTGCATTGGTCCACCTGTCAGTTTTTATAACAATAACCAGCTATTTTTATGACTATAGCTCTATAATAGAGTTTGAGGTCAGAGATGCTGATGCTTTATTATACAGGATTCTTTTAGCTATCCTGGGATTTTGTTTTTCCATATGAAGTTGAATATTGTTTTTTCCAGGTCTGTGAAGAATTGTGTTGAGATTTTGATGGGGATTGCATTAAATGTGTAGATTGCTTTTGGTAAGATTTCCATTTTTATTATGTTAATCCTACCTATCCATGAGCATGAGAGATCTTTCTTTTTTTTTTTTTTTTTTTTTTTTTTGGTTTTTCGAGACAGGGTTTCTCCGTGTAGCTTTGCGCCTTTCCTGGAACTCACTTGGTGGCCCAGGCTGGCCTCGAACTCACAGGGATCCGCCTGGCTCTGCCTCCCGAGTGCTGGGATTAAAGGCGTGCGCCACCACCGCCCGGCAAGAGAGATCTTTCTATTTTCTGAGATATTCATCAATTTTGTTCTTCAGAGAGGTAAAGTTCTTAACATACAGGTCTTTCACTTGCTTAGTTTGAGTTACCCCAAGGTATTTTATATTATTTTTGGCTAAGGTAAATGGTGATATTTCTCTGATTTATTTATTAGGCAATTTATCATTATATAGGAGGCTACTGATTTTTTTAGTTAATCTTGTATCTTGCCACATTACTGAATATGTATGTTTATCAGCAGAAGAAGTTTCCTGGTAGAATTTTTGGGGTCACTTATGTGTACTATCATCTGCAAATAGTGAAATTTTCTTCGTTTCCAAATTTATCCCCTTGATCTACTTTTGTTGTCTTATTAATTTAGATAGTACTTCAATTACTATATTGAATAGATATGGGGAGAGTGGACTGTCTTTTCTTCTTCCCGATTTTAGTGGAATCACTTTGAGTTTTTTTTCCATTTAATTTGATATTGGCATTGGCTTTCTGTAAATTGCCTTATTATGTTTATGTATTTTCCTTGTTTTCCTGATCTCTCTGGATCCTTTATCATGAAGGGGTGTTGGATTTTGTCAAAGGCTTTTTCAGCATCTAATGAGATGAACATGTGGGGTTTTTCTTTCAGTTTGTTTACATGAATTATTACATTGACAGATTCTCATATGTTGAACCATCCTTGCATCTCTGGGATGAAGCGTACTTGGTCATGGTGTGTAATTTCTTTGCTGTGTTCTTGAATTCCATTTGCCAGTATTTTATTGACTATTTTTGCACCAATGTTCATGTGGAAGATGGGTCTGTAATTCTCTTTCTTTGTTGAATCTTTGTATGGCTTGAGTATCAGGGTAACTGTAGCCTCACAAAAAGAGTTTGGTAATGTTCCTTCTATTTCTATTGTGGGAACAATTTGAAGAGTATTGGTATTAGCTCTTCTTTGAAATTCTCATAAAAATCTGCACTGAAACCATCTGAACCTAGGTTTTTTGTTGTTGTTGTTAGGAGACTTTTAATGTCTGTTTCCTTGGGGGTTATTGGTCTATTTATTTTGTTTATCTGTTCTTTATTTAATTTTGGTATGTGGTACCTATCCAGATAATTGCCCATTTCTTTCAAATTTCCAATTTTGTGGAGTAAATTTTTTTGAAGTGTGTCCTGATTATGGTCTGAATTTCCTCATTGTTGCTTGTTATATCTCCTTTTTCATTTCTATTTTTCTTAATTTGGATGTTTTTCTCTATGCCTATTTGTTAGTTTGGATAAGTTGTTGTCTATCTTGTTAATTTTCTGAAAAAAAAAAAAAACCTATTCTTTGTTTCATTTTTTCTTTGTATTGTTTGCTTTGTTTTCCTTTTATTGATTTCAGCCATCAATGTGATTATTTCTTGGTGTATATTCCTCCTGGATGAGTTTGTTTCTTTTTGTTCTAGAGCTTTCAGGTGTGCTGTTAAGTTGCTAGTGTGAGATTTCTCCAACTTCTTTATGTGGGCATTTAGTTCTATGAATCTTCCTCTTAGCACTGGCTTTTATAGTGTCCCATATGTTTGGGTATATAGAACATTCATTTTCATTGAATTCTAGGAAATCTTTAATTTCTTTCTTTATTTCTTCCTTGACCCATTGGTGATTCAGTTGACTATTATTCAGTTTCTATGAGATTGTATGCTTTCTGTAATATTTGTTGTTGTTTTCGAAATCTAACTTTAAGCCATGCTGGTGCGATAAAATACAGGAGGTTATTCCAAAGTTTTGTATCTGTTGATATTTGCTTTTTGACTGAATATGTGGTCAATTTTAGAGACGGTTCCAACTGGGCTGTTGAGAATAACATATATTCTTTTAGTGTGGAATGTTCTGTAGATTTCTATTAACTCGATTTGAGTCATAGCATCTATTAGATATCTTATTTTTCTATTAGGTTTCTGTCTGGCAGACCTGTCGTTTGGTGAGAGTGGTGTGTTGAAGTCTCCTACTACTAGTGTGTGTGGTTTGATATTTGATTTGTGATTTAAACTTTAGTAATGATTCTTTTACATGTGTGGGTGCCCTTGCATTTGGGGCATAAATTCAGAATTGAGACATTATCTTGATGGATTTTTCCTGTGATGAGTATTTAATATCCTTCTCGATCTCTTTTGATTGATTTCTAGTTTGAAGTCTACTTTATTAGATATTAGGATGGCTACACCTGCTTACTTCTTAAGTCCATTAGATTGGAAATTCTTTCCCCAGCCTTTTACTCTGAGGTAGTGTCTGTCTTTGAAGTTGAGGTATGTTTCTTGTATGCATCTGAAGGATGGATTCTGTTGGCCTGTGACTTTTTGTAGGCAAATTGATATTAAGGGTTATTAATGAGCAGTGATTGATAATTCCTGTTATCTTTTAGTGATAGTGCATGTGTATTTCCCTCTTTTGGGATTTCCTGCTGAGGGATATTCTACTGCCTTTGTTATCATAGGTGCTTCTAACTTCCTTAGTTTGGAGTTTTCCTTCAAGTGCTTCCTGTAAAGCTGGATTTGTGGATAGGTATTGTTAAAATCCAGTTTTGTCTTGGAATATCATGTTCACTCTGTCTATAGTGAGTGAAAGTTTTGCTGGGTATAGTAGTCTGGGCTGGCATCCATGGTCTTTTAATGTCTACAGTTACAGTATGTCAGTCCAGTATAGTCTGGCATTCAGAGTCTCCATTGAAAAGTTGGGTTTTATTCTGATGGGTCTGCCTTTAAAAGTCACTTGGCCCTTTTCCTTTTCTGCTCTTAATATTTTTTTATTCTGTTTGTTTAGTGGTTTAATTATTATGTGGTGAGGGGAAATTTTGGGGGTCTAGACGTGTGTTTGGCATTGTATAAACTTCTTGTATGTTCACAGGTATTTCCTCATCTAAGTTGTGAAATTTTTCTTCCATGACTTTGAAGAATATATTTTCTGTAGCTTTAATTGAGTATTTTCTCCTCCTCGATCCCTATTATTCTTAGGTTTGTACTTTTCATGGTTTCCTGGATTTCCTGGATGTTTTGTGTTATGTCTTTTTTTGGCTTTAGTGTTTTCTTTGATGAATCTATTTCCCCTATTTTATCCTCCATGGAAGAGATTCTCTCTTTTATCTCTTGTATTCTGTTGGTTATGCTAACATCTGTAATGTCTGTTCATTAACTCAGACAACGTATTTCCAGCATTCCCTTGGTTTGCATCTTCATCATTGTTTCTATTTCAATTTCTGGGTCTTGAACTGTTTACCTCACAGTTTAATTGCTTTTTCTTGGTTTTCTTGACTTTCTTTAAGAGATTGTTGATTTCTTCCATTTTTTGTTTGTCTTTTCCTCAATTTCCTTAAGGGAATTTTTCATTTTCTCTTTTAATGCCTCTATCATCTTCTTAAAGTCATTTTAAGGTTGTTTTCTTCTGCTTTGTCTACACTGTGATGTTCAGGTTTTGCTGTTTTACAACCACTGGTTTCTGGTGGAGCAATGTTGATATTTATTTTGTTGTATGTATTTTTTCACTGGCATCTACCCTTCTTTTCCTCCAGTAGGTACAAGAAGTGCCTATGTCTGAGCTAGAGCTGCTTTGGGTCCAATCTGTACATGCTGTGTTTGTGTCTCAAAGGTCCAATTGTCACTCTTGTTCTAATTGAATCTGGAAGATTCTGTGTCTGAGGGAACTGTTCTTGGTCAAATCTGAGATTGCAGATTATATGTCTCAGGGATCCACTGAGGTCACAGGAGGATGGGTGGTTTGGGGGTAGGGAGTGGGTCCTGTAGATTGCAGCATCCAGTGGGGGTGTTAGTGGGGAAGGCTGCCTGTGGAAGTCTTCCCTGATGCCTTGAAACTGAGGCAGTGATCAGTGGGGATTGCAAGACATTGTTTGTACCCAGGGCTTAGGACCTACAGGCAGGACTTTCTGGGTGGAGAAGAGTCAGTCACCTCTTGGTCTAAACAGACCTGTTGTATTCTGTGTCTCAGGAAGCTACTGAGGTCACAGGGCTATGAGTGGGATTGAGGTAAGGAGTACATCTTGTAGATTGCCTGGTCTGAAGGGGGGTATTGATGGGGAAGTCTGCCTACAGGAGTCTTCAATGCAGGCTGGAAGTACGGACAGCCTGTTATGTTATTTTAACTTTTCTATTACATTATTAGTTACTATTATCTTCTTACATGGTACATAAAAATATGTCTCATAGGTAGGTATGAGTGTAGGCATAAATATTTGGGAGAGATGTAGTATGTATGTAGTCTGGTATTATCTGTGATATCACACATTGACTGGGGTTTTGAAACACCCTTCTGGGAGGAAGATAGCCTCTTCCATTATACTTCCCTCACAGTCCTCTATAGCTTATTTATACTTTTCAAGGATTACAACTCTTTTTCTAAATCAATCACCTCTTCTGTTCAATTTATATTCATGTATTACAAAAGAAGTATTCCTGGAGGAATTTATTCATTTTGTACATAACATTCATTCAGGCAATGTACACTTTTGAAAATCATGCCTTGACTACTGTGTCAGTTACTGTTTTTTTTCATTTACTGTCCCAAATTACCTGACAGGAGCACTTTAAAGAGCAACTTCATTGGCCCATGTTCTCCTTTGGAATCAGTACAGAAACTCAGCCTAGAATATGGAGCCATTCATACTTAGTTAACTTAGTTAAATTCCCTAACTTCATGTACACAAACACATATATGTAAGCATGTCCCCATCCACTCACCCTTCATACATACTTCTTTGCTTGTCTTCCTGCACACATACATATAAAGTAAATAAATGGTAAATCATTTTGAAGTCCATTACTTCTCATGCAAATTTGAAAACAGTTTGAAGTTGTGCAAATGTATTCCTTTTATTTATAATATTTCTTTATGTTCCTTAAGGACTCATGATGATCGATCTCAAAATGTAAAATCAATTTAATCTGTAACAATGTCAGATGTTTAAGTCCTACCATTCTTCAGAAGGACAAAGTCCAAAGTCTCTTATGACATTCTAGATAATATTCTAACTGAGGCATCTTATAAATTTAAAAGATAGAAACTTATTTACAGTATGCAATAGTAGAGAGTGAACTTTTCTGTTCCAAATGTAGGAATGAAGGCATATCAAAGGCCACTTGAATGAACAAGGCTGAAACTCATTGAGGCAGATATCGACTTCTGCATCTCATTGTTCATCGTCTATTTTTAATTTTGGTATCATTTGGCATCAAGTATGCCTCCAGGTTTGTTGCAGAATACAAAGCTTCTATCCTAGGCTGACTTCTTTCTAAGTCTGCTGCCTTCTTTAGAGAATATTCTAGGTTTCTGGTATTACCCACACTGAAGTTTCTATTTCAATATAAGTTTTATCTCCAAACAATTATACATGGGGCTCTGTACATGTTAACTGGGTTTGTCACCCTACTGAAATCTTTGTGTCAATCTCCTTGACCCTATACCTTCCACTTTGAAAATCTTCAAAACCAGATAGATGGGAAGTCTATTCCTTAGATGTGCTGGTATTTCAACATGTGTTGTGGCTCTCCTCTTTCACAGTTATTGTGGACTCTGAGTGCAGTACCAGTTGGGACTTAAAATTACTCTCCTATACAGTTGTTTTTCAAAGAGCAAACACTTTCAACTTCATCCTCAAATCAGGGGCTCCTGTTAAATTAAATTGCATTTTTGTATATTTGAGGCTTCAAGGAATAAGATCTTGCCTTAAGAGTATCTGCCCCATTGTCCATAGCAGAGTATGGTGTTTCTCATTAATGGAACTAATCTCTTCAACAGGAACCTACCCCCTCTGCATCCTAATCGTCTGCATCTTTAAATGAACTTCTTTACTTACCAAACTCCACATTTTCTGCATTTGTACTCTTATCTGTAGAGCTGACTTTGAATACTTTCTACCAAATTCATTCATTCTCTGCAGAAACACTAAGCAATATTTCAATCAACAGAATGACATAGAGATGGGTAAGTACATGCAGCTTTACCTACTTCTTCTCTTATGACATATGCATGACCTTCAGTTCAATGAAGAAATATGTACACAACAAGGTGCATTGAAAAATAATCTTGGATAGTTTATACAGACTTAGCCTATGGGTTTATATAAGTCTGGTCCCACAGCAAAAACTCTCAGCAAGAGCAGCAGTGACAATATAGATATTTCAGTTCTTCTAAAAAAAAAAAAAAAGAAAGAAAAATAATCTTGGGTGTAGAATGATAGGTCATGTCCTTCAAAAATCTATATTTATAAAGTGAGAGCAAAGTATGACTGTAAAAGGTTAGATACTGGGAAAAACCACACATTATCCGCACATCTCATAAGGCTAAGGGATTTGTGCATTCTTTAATTTATATTAATGACAACGCAGAATCTGGACACAGTGAAGTTATAAAGAGTAAGCACCAAGGGGCACATTGTGGAAAGATACACAAAAATTAAGGCTGAGATATTCACTAGCTACCAGTTTGAATAATCAAAATGAACAATACAGACAATCATGATGGTACAGACTATCTAAAATACAAGGACGCTGGACGCCAGGGCCAGGGTGACCTGAAAGTCTCTAGACTAAGGAGAGGTTCTGTTGAAACCATGGGAGCTATGGATGTTTTGAACCTGAATCTTTTCCCTCCACAAAAATGAATGACAACCATGGAGCCACTGAATAATGCAGTGAGCACAGAGAACAAAATTTCAGGGAACATTAATGAGGTTTTGTACACTAAACCTGTAATCCAGATATGCAATGGAACAGATTTTAAAATGTAAGGTTTATATCATATTCTGCTGCTCCAGTTAGTATACTCATAAACAAAGGAAACCATATTTGATTTCATATACAAAACCAAGGATTCAGACAAAGATAATTCAAATTACTTTCCAATTTTTGACTTTATGACCATTCCAAAAAAAGTCACTATGGCTGATAAGATGGCTTGGAAGATTCTCAAAAGGCAAGAGGTGCTGATGAGTAGGCTCCTGCCAACTCTGTTAACATAAAAGTCTGCATCCAGATTCTTTAAAAAAAAAAAACAAAAAAAAAACCCTTTTAAGCCAAAAGCTGCTGTTATATAAGGAACTCTTTTTTTTTTTTTTGGTTTTTCGAGACAGGGTTTCTCTGTGTAGCTTTTGCGCCTTTCCTGGAACTCACTTGTTATCCCAGGCTGGCCTGAACTCACAGAGATACACCTGGCTCTGCCTCCTGAGTGCTGGGATTAAAGACGTGTGCCACCACCGCCCGGCGAGGAACTCTTTAGAAAATGATCAGTTGGCTATGATGAGATTTTGAGAATCAAGTCTGTGTTCTTTACTGTGCATTCACTGCAGTAAAAATGAGCATAGTGGGAAAGAAGAGAGGAATTTCCCACAATTACAACTGTGGTCTGCAATAGCATGAATCCTCTTACCAGTTCCCTGAAGTCCCTTCTGACCCTCATAAAAATTTTCTTTCACATGATATCAGTGACCATATCTCTAGCCAAAATAAAGCACTGATTTTGTGTCTATCTTTGTGGTGCACTGAAAGCCTAGAAGCTACTTTATTCACTAAAGAATGCTAATTACTTTTAAAACGTGGCTTTTTTTATTTTTGAAGTAGGTATTTCTAAAATGTGTCACTAGTAAGGTATCATTAAGGACTAGATAATGATGGTTTGGGAAAAACAGAGAAATGGAGAATATTGACAATTGAAACATCCTCCAATACTCACATTAAAAGCAGAGTTTTGCTTCTTATTTGGAAAAGGAGCAAATTCAGTCATCACTCACAAATGACCAATACAGTTCTCAATGGATCTATCAATCCCAGAATCTAAACTGGAATAACAAGCAATAAAAGTATGCAATAAATAATAAGTATATGTCTGAGGTCTTAAAAATGCTTTCTGTTCTCTATTTAACTGGGAATTTCATGCATGCAAGTAATAATTTTGATCAAATACATCACCATCTCTTCACTTACAATTCATTGAAAGTATCAACTACCTATATATTTCACAGGTTTCTCCTCCTCTCTTACACTATTATCCCTGAGCTGTTGGTGGAAAGAGTGTGATGTAGATACCCTATTTAGAGCTAAGTACTTTATGGTGCTGTGGGATAATGCCATTGTACACTGGTTTAATAAAACACTGATTGTACAGTAGCCAGACAGGATGTATAGGCAGGGCAAGCAGATAAGGAGAATTCTGGAAAGACGAAGGGGTATGTCAGGAGTCACCAGCCAGACACAGAGGAAGCAAAATGACAAGGCAGAACTGAGAAAAGACACCAAGCCATATGGTCAAGCATAGACAAGAATTATGGGTTAATTGAAGTGTAAGAGCTAGTTGGTAATAAGCCTGAGATAAGAGTCAAGCAGTTATAAATAATATAAGCTTCTGAGTGATTATTTCATAAGCAGCCCACAGGACTGCAGGGACCTGGCAGGACCAGAGAAACATTCTGACTACATTTTACACCCAACATGGGGCAAGAATTTCCACCTAAAAAAGAGAAAGATTGGCATCAAAGACACTCTATATGGAGTTTATCTTCATCTTGGCAAAAAATGTCATTTAGGCAAGAGGCTGTTCTTGCCTGGACTACCGATAGATAACATGCTGTATAAACTGGACATGTAGGACCCAAAAGAAAATGACCACTGAATTTGCCAAAATGGGGCAAAATGGTTCTTCAGGTTCCTGCTTCTCAGAGGAGACTGCCAGACATTTTACAGGACACAGGGAAGAGTGACTGAGAGGCTAGTCTTATTGGCTGAAGATAGAAGCCCCAACATTACAGAGGAACTTTGTGTGACTGTCCAGGCAGCAAACTGTCTCTGTCATTCTAGATATTTTGAAGTTGCTTACAATGCTCTTCCTATTTACTTAGGTAATATTATACCCTCCTGGAGTCTTTGATGTAGTTGAAGAGTAGATAGTTATATTTTTCCTTGGTTGTGATAGAAGATAAATTAAATATCAAACTTTAGACATACAAATTTAGGATAGAATATTTTCTTTAATTTTGCCAAATGCAAATAGAGTAGATATTACAACTCTAATTCTGGCTTGATAACTATGCTATTATAAGTAATGTTACTATGTTAAAGTTAAAAACTTCCTTTTTGATTAGACAGAAAGAAGTAATGCTGTGGGATAATGTCCTTGTACACTGGTTTAATAAAACTTTGACTGGCCAGTAGCCAGGCAGGAAGCATAGGCAGGGCAAGCAGATGAGGAGAATTCTGGAAGACAAAGGTTTGACTCATGAGTCACCAGCCAGACACAGAGGAAGCAAGATGACAAGGTACAACTGAGAAAAGATACCAAGCCATGTGGCTAAACATGGATAGGAATTATGGGTTCATTTAAGTGTAAGAGCTAGTCACTAGCAATAAGCCTGAGCTAATGACCAAGGAGTTATAATTAATATAAGCTTTTGAGTGATTATTTTATAAGTGGGCCATGGGACTGCAAGGGCCTGGCAGGACCAGAGAAACTTTCCTACTCCATTATAGTATCTCATTGTATAGTACGCATTGACCACTTATGATTCTGTACATAAATTATCTACTGCCAAAATAAGCTTTCCTGTTGAGGCTTGACAGATGTACTAATCTATGAGTATAAACGTAAGGATTTAGAGGGTAATGATTGCCCTATTTATTTAGCATTATTATTTTATTAGCTTTGTCCCAGTGCCTATGACATAGACTGGCACAAGTTTTTGTTCCAGTTAGTAGTACAATGTATGAACTGCACCTTTTGGAGCAGGGCTTACATCCAAACAGAAAGTCCTTGTTTATTCACAGAGTATTCAGGAAACTGTTGTTATCAGTGGGAAAATCTTGTCAGGTTAGGTATTTTTGTAACTTATAGGGTTCCAAGCTGAGTAATACTGTTGGTTTTTTTTTTAACTTTCTAACATGCATGGAACCTTCTAGAACTATGAAAGACATTGAGTAAGGAAGCAGCTTGCCAGATTTATATCCCTAGTCCTTGACTCCAGTGTATAGTCTCTTCAGAAGAATGTTCTGAAAATTATGCTCTGAAGGATAAAAAAATACAGAGGCAGCAGTCTAAGAAATATCAAGAACTTGGAGATACTTTTATAAAGTACCCAGAATGAGACATGCATACCTGTTTGAGAACTGAATTAATGGGCCTCAGTTCAAAGTTAGTGCAGCAATGTAGGAGGTGAAGTGAAATAAATGAGCATCTTATGAGCAATGTGAGACTTGTGGACCAGTCTTGAATCCAAGAGCATGAGAGTCACTCTGAGAGTTTCTGATAAGTGAAATTTGTAATTTAGAGGGAATGTGGTCTATCATATATGTTAAAACACAAAAGTCTTTCAAGTATTTCCATAAGATTATATTCATACCAGAATCCATGGAGTTTATTCTGAATACTGAGTCAGGCTGACAGGAATCTTTAAACATTCTGTACTGACTGTGCTGTTACAGTTTAGACTTAATAGGGAATGGAGATAGAAGCTATTTTGATAGTATCTGAAACTGGGTGTTCTTCAGTTGCAACAGAAAAACTGAACTCCATTCTCTGTTGCCCACCTCATCTTGGGCCAGAGAGGAGCTGGGTCCCTTCAGCTGTGTCTCCTAACCTCTGGTGGCTGCAATCATTATTGAGAGAGCGCCTGGATCCTGGGCACTGTCCGTTCCTGCTGACTGACAGCCACCAGAAGCACATAGTTCAGTGACTGTAGCTGTAATTAGGAAAGGGCAGGGCTCTTGTTTCCCGGGCTGCTATAGCTTTTCATTACAACTGACAGCCATCTCAAGCACTCTCAGGAGAGGGCATTTTTACCCTCCCTTTAACTAACTATGAGTAACTTTCCTGCTACCTAGAAAGAACCTCAGATATTAGCACCCAGAGCTCTTTTACAAACCAGAGATGTTCAAGTCAAGTTTGCAATCCTAGTTAGTTTTGGGGCTGAAGCCTCTGCCGCAGCACCCTGGTTATCCCTTGAGAATATCTGCCATTCTTCTCACTGGGTGGGTATTTTGTTTCTGGCCAGAAAAATGGAAGTTCCGGAAGGGAAATCCCCACATGTGTCATTTGTACCTATATTGCTGGGCATCATAGCCTGTATAAAATCGGTTACCCCTGATGATGTTCTTCAGGATTTTAATGACCACCTCAAAACACAAAACATGGATTCCCTCTCACTTGACTTCCTGCCTCTATATGTAGAGCTGGATTTGGAGGCTGAGGACAATCCACCAAAGAAAGCTCCTGTACAATCCCCTCCCACCTTACCTCTTACAGAGGGAACTCTGTATCCTTGGCCAGAACTCCCCTCATCCTCATGCCCTGCAGAACATCACTGTGATTCCCTCAATGTAAAATCACCCTCAGTAATTGAAGCCTGTCCCGATCTGGCACCTGAGTCCCTTATGCAAGCCTCAACAATTAAACATCACTCTACTAATGCTTTCAGCTTTCCAGTTAATGGAGGACCTAATGCAGTCAACCAGCCTTGGTTCCTCACTCCTCTTATGGATCTCTCTTTGATTTGTAAAGCAGCTAATGAATCAGATCCTGACTCGCCATATTTTGAACTGGTGCTGCAGCAATGGGCAATGCATTTACAAACCTATTATGATTGGTCCCATGTAACGATAACAGTACTGGACCCTGCTGTTTTTCATAATTGGCGAGCAGCCTATGAAGAACAGGTTGAAGTGCAGGCATGCCTAAATATTCAATATAATATTGCTATTTACCTAGACATGCTGACCAGCAGGGGCCAATATGTTAGTCCCATGACCCAAGCCCAAACTGGCCTGCATGCCTATATTCAGCAGGTCTCTGAACTTTCATTTAAAGCCTTGAAATTCTGCGCTCCTCAGGATCCAACTGCATCCTTTCACAGTCTGATACAGCAGCCCAGGGAATTGTTTACTGACTTCTTAGCCTGAGTCAATGAGGTGTGGAGAAATGGGTGGATCTTGGCTAACCAGGGAGATGATCATGAAAGAGTTGGGGGAATATTGGAAGGGTCCAGAACAGTCTGGGTTTAGAGGGACCCCCTGTTACTTGCTGGGCTAAGGAGTGCCACTCCTCAAATTTTATGGAACTTGTGGAGAGCTCCTGAAATTACCATGGGAAGAGCCTAATGCCCCTACCTGCAATGCATTGCAGGAGTGCATAATGAGGACATCCATAAATGGGTGATCGCTACTTGACATCTCAACGTTCAGATAGGACCCATAGCTGCCCTTACAGCCTCCCTCAACGAAATTATTAACTTCCAATAATAAGGATCATGGGCATTCCTCTCCCAACCTACCTGACAGTTCTTGCTAGGGCTGTAGTCAGACAGGGCACCTTCATGGAGACTATCCTAAAGCTAGGCCTGAGACCAAATGCTCCAAATGCCAAAAGGGTTTCATTGTGCACAAAATTTCAGGAGCTCTCCACAAGTTCCTTAAAATTTGAGGAGAGGTACCCCTTAGCCCAGCAAGTAACAGGAGGTCCCTCTAAACCCAGACTGTTCTCGTCCCTTCCAATATTCCCCTAACCCTCACATGATGACCATTTACCTGGGTGGCAGACCCACCAGGGGTCTGACCATTTACCTGGGTGGCAGACCCACCAGGGTTCTGGTAGACAATGGGGCAGAAGCCACTGTAATATCTTTTAATGATGCTCAAGCTATTGATAAGCTTCTTCCAGATTTAATGTTTTTTTGTAAGTTGCCTTGATCGAGTTATATTATTAAAGCAATAGAAAAATCACCAAGATAGGAATTGTAGCAGGGAATAGGTTTGACAACATTTAAACACCTGAGGTACAGTCTAGAGAAGATTCTACAGGCATTGTTTTAAAGGGAGTTATAGATAATGGGAAGTTTTGTCATTGCTACATGAATGGGCAGTTGTGATAGAGCAAGGCCTATTGTAGGGAAATTTTGTGGATCTACCATTAGCCATCTTGGCAGTGGCCTTTTTCAAGATGTCTGTAAAGTGCTCAAAACATCCAGGATATCACAGTGACATCCCTCCCCACTGACATTAATATTATGTCAGTGGGAGCACCTCATGGAGATCAATAGAAGAGGATAATTGCCAAAAGCTCTTAATTAGTCAAGTTACCCAAAACCTTAGGTTAATTGAAGCAAAACTATTCACTACATTTGCTTACCATACATATCTCTCAATAACATTAACCATCACTTATCAGTGTTTAACTATTTGTCTAAACCCTAGACATAGTCAATTCCTCATATATGTCTCTACATTTCTATTTTCCTATTCTCTGTAACTTGGAATTTAATCCATGCTTTGACTGCCAAAATGATTGGGATTGGAATAAGAGTAATTATTCCTTTTGTGGATGTGTCTCCATACATTACTGGTTTTACAGTATTTGGTACCCTTCCATTCACTTAATTGCCCATTTTAACCTAAAGGATGTTGAATCCTTTGGATACATGTAATAAGCTTCTTCTCTTTATGGCATTTTCTCTTTTTCCTTGCGAACTCCTACATAATGGTTCAGAGACTGCACATCACCCGAACCCTACTTTTTCCTTTTTCTCTAAGCCACCTTCTCATTCTGACTGCTCACAGCTACCCTGTGTCACTACTATCAACACCCAACTGTGTAATTATAAGTGACTCTTCAAGAGAACCAGTGTCTTAGTCAGTGTTCCATTTCTGTTAAGAGGTTCCATAACTAATGCAACTCATGAAAGCATGTAGTTAGGGGCCTGCTTAAAGTTTCAGGTGCTTAGTCCATTATCATCATAACACAGGGCATGAAAAGTGGCAGGCATGAAGCTGGGTAGGTAGCTGAGACCTAAATCCTGATCCACAAGCAGAAAGACAGCCTGGGCTGGGCATGGATTTTAAAAGATAAAACACTCCAGTGAAACACATCCTTTAACAAGGCTAAGCCTGCTGATCATTCTAATTGTTTTAAATAGTACCATTCCTGATGACAAAGCATTCAAATATACGAGCCTACAGAAGTGGATCTCATTCAAACTGCCACACCCTGTGAATAGAAATATTTACACAAAGTAAAGTCTGGTTGAGACAAATAGAGAAAAAGAGAATTGTTTTCACCAAGCTCAGGTGGAGTTAGAAAAATTTCTCTGTATATATACTTTGAGGGACTTTAAGGTCGTTTCTCATCCCCCAAGAGCTGTTAGGACTTATCTCTAGCTGTAAAGAAGTTGCTCTCATAACACCACAGAGAAGAGTATTTGGGGTGCAATGGGCACTAGCACAGCGGAGCTAACTATTGGCTGTGGCTTCCATTGGCTTCTCACATGGAGAAAGTTCAGAATCTTTACCCAGATCCTAAACCTGGATCCTGGCAACATATACCAGTTCAAGTCACTCAGATCATAACACAGTCATATAGGAATTGCAGTCAGTTACCTGTGATCTATCCTCCTGTATGAACACACCAGACATAGTTGATACTTACAAAACATGTATTTTGATATATAATTATCATCCTTCTGTTTTGTTACCAATTGCATGTGCTAAACTCTCACATATCAAGTTGATATAATGTGTCACAAGTACTATGTGTGAATAGTGAAAAATCATAGCATATATAAGGTTCTATTATATCCTGGCTTCACTCGTATATTATGATTTTTTAATATGTTTGACCTAGAAGATAATGGTCTACTAAATTTCTCCACACTGTAAAACAATCACGTTACATCCCTGTGAGATCAGATTGACTAATTTTATTTTTGGCTTCTTTTTTAAAAGGATATGTTCTTATCACTTTGAAGAGATGCTATTTTTAAAAAATGTATTCTACACATAAAACAGCTGTAGACGGGGTCTATATTCCACATTGAATATATCTCATATATTTCTCTTACCATTCCATCTTCATATGCTTGAGATGATATAGTTTAACAGTATTTTACTTCAAGAAGTAAATCATTTCTCTTGTCAGTATTACAACAATTTCAATAATTGAAATATTCTGCACTGTTATAAATTAACTGATTCTATATAGAAGAAACTCATTCTAAAGACATTCAGTGACTATAACCTAGAGAAAATTAGCTCCCAATATCTAAAAGACTGATGATTTATTGAATCATCTTATTTGGAATCACAGCTGTAATAATTTTCATACTTGAACAGCTGATATTATTCTTTAAAACTATAACACAACTTAAATGGAAGCATAAAATTCTTATCAGAGAAACAGAGGTGTTGACTATTTGTGGAAGGGTTCACAGTAAGAAGACTCTAATGAGAACTGTTCCTCTTACCCACCATTTCCCAACCTAGAGGTTAGAAGTAGGCAAAGTGGATACATACAGTTGAAGGTATCTTGCACTAAAATCCCTAAGGAAAAAAATCTTACAAAGAAAAATATAGGAAAACTGTAACAACACTTGCATTATGAAGAGATGTGAACTTTATTTATTTTAGCATTAAAACTATTTTGTCCTTAGCTCCAGAGATTGACATAGATACTTCCAAACATCTTGCTTACACAAACACAATAAAGTAAGTAGACAGGAATATCTGTGTATAAGCAATAATATGCATGATAGAGTCAAGTAAATTTATGGTATCAGCTTATACTACCATACAACTTTGTGCTTGCTTCTAACAAAGGTCTCTACTGCATATACTACTCCATCACTCACTTTCTAGAAATTTGCATTGAGTGACTTGAGTTCTAACTCATTCACTTTGCCTCAAGAAACAGTAGTATGATTTCTATCAATGGAGCACAGTTTATCTAAGACAGGTCAATAAATTTTGCTCATTTCTGATATGATTTCATAGGTACGAGTATAAACAAGATGAAGCTCAAACACATATGACAGCTTACATTAAAGTGACAAGTGGATTCCTCATTAATTAGTAGAAGATGAATGAATAAATAATTAGATAATATACAGAAAAGCTGTCAAATCTTTGTACCTATAGTACAATTATGTGATATTTTGATTTCTTGTGCAGAAAAAAAGGAATTTAAATACAATGGCATTATGTCTCATAATAAAAGGGCCTAATGTGGGAAAGCACACAGAAATGATGGCTGTGATGTTCATTAACCACCATTCACTATTATATACAAGAGCATTCCAACCCTGTAAGATAGAGGAGAGGGCATAAAAGCTAGAAAAGTGAAACATCAGGACCAGGATGCTCTGGGTGGCTCTGGACTCAGGGGATGCTCTGGTGGAAACATGAGCGCTATGGATGTGTTGAACCCGTTGTTTGTGCCTGTAGAGAATGACAACCATGGATCCCCAGTCCAGGAAATGATCAAAGAAAGCAAAACTTCAGGAAATACAATTAAAGCTATATACAATAAGCCTGTGACTTCATTATAACCTACAGTGGAGCAATATTTTAAATCTCTTTTATGTGTCAGGTTTTTGCTGTCCTCTTTGATATATAGATACACAGGGAAAATCATATTTATTATCATGTACATGATCCAGCAGAGGGAAATGGAGAGTCCAATGTACTTTGTAGCTTTGATTTTCAGATCCTTCCAACATGAGTCTCTTGGACTGATAGTGATGGCCATGATAGACACTCAAGAAACCGATGGTGCCGATGGACATGCTTCTGCCAAGTCTTTGAATGTACAAAAGGAGTTTGCAGCCAAAATCACTGATAAACCATTTCAACCCAAAAGCCTGTATTGTCTCTAGCACACCTTTAGAAACAATGATCAAGGAGTTGGCTGTGAAGAGGTGTGTGAGAATCAAATCCTTGGTCTTTAACTTCTGATCAATGTAGTAATGGATGAGATAGTAGGAAAGAAGAGAGAAATTTCCCAGAACTCCAACTATGCTCTGGAGTAAGAACACTATTCCTATTGCCAAATTCTTCAGGTCCATTCTGTCACTTAGCATCTTTTAATTATATAAATTATTGCAAAAATTACTTGGTTAAACAAAACGATTGAATTGAAATTTCTATAGTTATGATGTGGGTATGCCAGAATCACTTGTGCTTAAGATTGCAAAGCCAGTGTGTGCAACACACCAAGTCATTGCCTCAAATAAAATTTATTTAGGCAATAGTAATAACTTCGTAAGACTGCTGAAGTATTGAAGTATACACACACAGTTACAGAATAAACAGGATAGGAATGTCAGTGCTTTCATTTGATCTAATGTTTGGATCATGATGCCATAGCACAAATATAAAGTAGGAAACAGCAGCTATTTGTAAGCATTGGGATAAGCAATCATTTTACAGAATGGAAACAGTGATCACATTGTAGCCAATATTTTGGAAACTGGAATTCTGTATGTTACTGAATTGCATGTCTATCTATGGCTTTGCCTTCAAAATTCACAATTGATCCATAGAATTTACCATCTAACTTTAGATTCCCCAATACTTTAAGAGTGCTAAGCCTCAGCTGATACTCACATGGTGCTGTCTCTGAAGTAGTGTAAGTGAAATATCAAGGAATTCATAAAACTCATATGCAGTGAAATAGAAATAAAATAGAAAAAATAGGAGTTTTTACATTGTGATCCCAAATGTGAAAAGCACGACACAGGTCAGCAGTGATCCAGTCTCTAACAGGTTAACACAGATAAGAACTCATCTTCCTCAAATCCCACTCACCCAGTAGTGCAACAGAATACTATTATCAGTGACACAGTTTTGGATTGTACAAGGGTAAATGACAATTTCATATTTCTATTTCTTGGTGGTAGAATTTAGTAAGTGTCTCATGCTTTAATGTATGCTGGCCTGGAACTTTCAGCACATATCCAAATGAGCCTATGGATTCCTGGGTTTGTCATACCCCATGAATTTTTGTTTTATTCATCTATATTGAATGTCATTTGTGAATTTGAATGATAGACATTTATGTGTTCTATGTGGTTTTTTTGTTTGTTTTGTTGTTGTTGTTGTTGTTATAAGATCACCTATCACCAAAAAATGGGAATTGTTCAAAGGCTGTTGAGATGTGATTGATATGAAGTTGGAGTCTCTACAGTACAAATATCATGAAACCACAGGCACAGCTCATGACATAATCATGAAAAATCCGTGGATATATGTGATGTAAATGGTAAGTTCATTGTGATGATCACTGGAATGCCATCCAGATCCTTTGTTATACTTAAAGTGTTGAGAACACAAAGGCCCTTGCACCCACAGATATCCAGGGAAACCAGGAATGCTAAGTATGCAGGATTGTCTTCTTAATGGAAAAGATGTAAAATTTGTTCTTCTATCCAGAAAGCTGGGAATTGGAGGGGATTAATTGCCTGTAGGTCTACATTGTCTGTTGAACCAGGCAATACCAATCTCTCAAAACCAAGACCAGAGATACCTAATAGTCTAAATGACCTGTTATCTATATAGCTAGAGACATATTATCTATATTGTCAGAGGCTCACCCAATCCCCCATCACAGAAAACCAAGAGGTGGCTAGTAGCCCAAATGACCTCTTTGCTATCTGTATGACTCACAACAGGCCAGATCCTTCCTTAGGCCCTTGAGCTAACACAGACAGTATTTCTCCTGAACCCATTTCTTGAATGAAATTAGATGTACCCTTAGTTGAGTTTCAGTCTAATTATGCTTCCTTGTGCACCAGGGGTTGTATTATACCAGGACACATTTTTCCAAGTTATATTGTGTTTAAATATACTGATATCAGATTTACCAAAGTTTGATCCAGGTAGATGAAGTCTGATCAGATTTTATTCACACCTTCTTGCGTATCACTGCCTGCATATCCTTCACTTATTGATACTTTGCAAAACTTTATAATGTTTGATAATGAAATCAAATAAGGAAGTATATTCACCAGAGTATAGAATTTTACCAAGGATCTTGAAAAACTCAGTATGTTTGGCAGCTTCTTAAGGTTTACCCACCTGGAGAACTTGTCTGGACACACTGACAGCAGATAGTGCAGACCTGTGAGGACAGAAATGAATGTTCACAGTCCCAGTACTCCAGCATATGAGCAAGTAAGGGCTTGGAATCATCTTGAAATCAATAGTGAAGTGGAAAGAACCCTCTATTTGAGAGTCTGGTAGAAGGACTGCAACCCTTATTCAGTGTAGAAAAGGAAGAAATAATGGGAAAAGAGAGAACTGTCTGGATCCCCATTAAAAATTATGAGACATGTGGACCATCCCTGGTTACAATATCCGGAGTCACTCTTTCAGTTTCCAGTGGCTATCACTTGCTTTTTGAGACACAGAGTTACTTACAAGAACACACGGTGTGGCCACATTTGTCACAACAACTGCAAACATATTCTGTCTGATGAGTACTTACTAAAGATTTCATTGAGTTTGGAGACTTCCTAGAGTTAAATTGAAAACTCCAAACAGAATTGCAAGTACAAATTACTGCATGAAACTGTTCATTTGGCAACTTTTGTGATATTAATAACTGTTTGGGTTAGACAATGCCATAGTCTTCATTGCTGAGATAAGATCTGGGAAAGAGGGAAAGTATTGTGGCAATGAGGACACTTAAGAAATGTGAACATCTATGGATTGCTTGTACGTTCACATAAGTTTCTGCTGCATAAGGCTATGTCAGCCACACTTTCAAGCATATGGTTGATTTTCAGCTTCTTTTTATAACTGGCAATTGTTTACAAAGATTCTTGCATTATATTAAAATGCCATGTTAAAATTAGAGTCCAAACAAACAGAAACTGCCTGTGGTCAAGTTGGATTGATGAGGACAAAACAGACTCAATAATCATTTTGGCATCAAACTTGTATCTGAGGGACACACTCTATTATCAATTAAATGAAATATTGAACTATATTCCTCTGGCTTTCCCTCATTGTTCAGGAAAATAATATTCAGTATAACAGCATGGAATAAAAATTACCAAGAAACAGACAAAGCTCTGATGCTAATGAATTTGCCTTGTGCATGTGAGAACTTTGTTCCATCTGCACAGCTAATAAAAAAATTGTGCATGGCACAAAGCTATCATCAAAGGACTGGAGAGGCAGAGCAGAGAGATCCTTGAAGCTCCCTGTCCAGCCAGCCTAGAACAGTGAGAGAGTTAGAGATATCTCAAAAACACAAACAAATATATAAATAGATATCTGAGGAAAGACAGCTGAGTTTCTCACTGTGACTGCACACAGACAGAATCATAAGATACACACACACACAAACAAAAATGCACATAAGCAGATACACACTTATAAACACATACATAAGATCACACAATCACATACATAAATATTCATACACTTGCACACAAAAATATTCTATCACACATAGACACTGGCTGCCCCAACACAGACCCTCACATAATCTCTTTCTCTGACACAATGTCCCAGATATAATTGAAATTTACCTAAAATCACTCATGTACCTTAGCAGGAACACACATATACAGAGAGGAAATTTAATTATGAATTTCAAGTTAAAGGCTTATGTTTACTATTTCCTTAACCAAGTCAAACAATTGATAACATATCAAGATTTTGGCAAGAAACTAATCTAAAATACATTCAGAGAGTATCATCTGAGCACTGTGAAATGCCATATGTTGTAATAATTTAAGTTAAAAAGGAAACTTAGTGTTCAGGTGTAGCTCTGTGGTAGCATCCTTGTCTATCCAGAGAGAAGTTCAGGACTGTCTTAACATCCTGCATTGAGAACTGGGAAACTCATCCTGATGTCTCAGTGAAATGAGAATGTTACTAAGCCAGGAGAAATAGGAGAAGATAAATTTGTCCCAGATAAGGGATGTGCATGACTCATAATTACAACATCACTTTTCATACAACACTCTGTTCCCAAGTTCAAGAGGGAAAGCAGCCTCATTGGCCAAGACCCCTGACTCTGAGAAACATGGCTCCTGCCCCAGACCTAGATGTAGTGCTGCCTAGAAACAAGTTTACACCACAGCAGGTCCACATTCTGCAACTTTCCCGGTTTAACGATTGCTATTGTCCTAATAAAATCTTTATTATTCACATAAAGCTGATACACGAGAATGTTATTGTCATACTGAACAATTAGTCTTTGATTCATGTGACTGATGTGTAAATACGAATTTCTGTGTCAATAGCTACAATCATTTAACACCTTCAAAGTCAAACTTCTTGATTATTTAGAACACTAAATAATCACCTGACGTTTTGTTGCATTATATTGGTTAAATGTAGGATGTTTAAATGGCAGGAGGTGGGATGATTTTCTTAGTTGCTTCTTACAGCTCAGAAAATTTTCCCATATCTTGAATAAAATTTTACTGTATCTTTTTTCACCCCAAAAAATCCATTGCCAGACATGAACACTTACGAAATCTACCTTCTTTGCTGGCTCTGCTTCCTACATGGGATGCCCAGTGCTCATCTGAATAATCTTTGCCAAACTGTCTCCCTTATATGCAGCTCTCAATATCCTGAAATCCAGTCCTGTGAAGGAGGTAGGCAGCACAACTCTGAGATAAAGGTCTGAGGCTCTGTGACTTCTCCTCCCTACTGAACAGCAGTTTTCATTTCAACAACAGTGGGAATGACAATTATTGCTTTGGGACAATTAACGAAATTGATTAGAAGTCTTCTGTGTCTCCAAAGAAGTAAATTTTGGGGGAGGTTCTTACATTCTCATGACACCTGAAAGACAACACTGACAGAGAATGTTAAGCATGTTGAAGTTTCATGTATTAGAATCTTGCAAAGAGGTTTGTGTGTTTCATTGAACTCCAGCTTTCTCCTGAATTTTCTAAAAAAAGAAATGGATAATTAATTATCATATCCAAGTTTTTCTTGATTTTACAGCACTCACCAGAGAGGAGTAAGTCAGTAATTCAGGGATCTCTACTGAATTGTCTGCAAAAGGAAAAACTCAATGTCATAATATGCACTAAAAATCAATACAAACTGCATACAAATTAACTCAAAATGGTGATTTGTAAATATACTAGGAAAAATTATCAACATCCCCTCCCAATGACTTAAAATCTGAACACATTCCTATCTTTCATAGATTGTATATGCAACTAATATTCACAAATAAAATCAGGTGATTTCATTAAGTATTCTGTAAGCTGAGGTTATTTCCTTAGTGTAAAATTACTTAGTGGAAAGAAGAATCACCAGCATTATTTGTGTCAAGGAAAATGTAGACCTTTAACTGCAGTGGAGAGCACATAAGTTGGATTTGCCAGAGCGTTGACATACTGAGCAAAAAGAGCTGCATGCAAGGAGTAGAACCACCCTTAGAGAGAGAGATGTATGATATGGAAAAATATTTAGAGATATATAGGAATTTGGACATAAAATCTCATATACAAAATATGTAGCTACATGCTTTGGTGATAGCACTGCTCAATTTCTGTTTAGTTTCAACCCCATATTTGATCACTCTGCTCCATTCCTCCTGGTCAGAATGTAAATGCATATTTTCTACTAGTCTGTGTTGGAAGCATTAATATGAGTTTTGATATTATAGTGGATTAAATTTAAGAAATTGTTTTTCATCTCAGAAGAAACTTTAGATGTTGTACTTTTGAACTTGTGTTAAGACTTTTAAACATATAAGAAGAATATGTTCTGTATTATACGACAATCATGAGCCTATGAGAGACAGGAGGACAAATCTAAGCAAATGAGAAATGCCTTAGTGTTTGAACACTTGGTTTCTGGGTGGTGGTGTTCTAGAGAACGTAATGAAGTATCTGAATGATGGAGAATCAATGGAGGCGCTACACTAATAGGGACAAGTTGTGAGAATTTATATCCCACATTCAATACCCACTTTATTCCTGTGTGCATATAACTGTGATCACTTCCTCTTTTGGTGACCAGCTGCCATCCTCCCCGCCTTTATGCATGCTCCTTCTGCAAGCCTTGGCTTCAATAGGCTCTTTCTTACATAAGTGGACTTGGTCATGATATTTTGTAACAACAGAAAGTAACACACAACCTCATTCTCCACATCCCAAATCACTTTATTTTACTGTAACCACTTGTTCTCAATCCCTCATTCACTCAGCTTAGCCTAAATCAGGTGCCTTTACTCATAGGGTTTGAATGGAATTCACCCACACATAAACCACAACACACTTGGTGATTGCATCCTTGGAACCAAAATGATGGCACTATTTAAGGAAGTTCTGGAAGCCTTGGGAAGTAAGATCTAATTAGAAGAACAGAACATGAACTTGAACATGTCTGTTGGCAACAACCTTGATATTTCAACTTCTAGCAGATACAAAGAGATCTCTCGGTGTTCTTGGATCATGACTTTGGATGTCATCTGTCTCTTCTTTACCTGTCTCAGCTGTGTTACTCTATCTCATAACTCTTTCACTCTTGTGGTGAGAACTATAGTTGGAAGCTCCACATTCTTGTGTGTAACATAGGCAATCCACTCTGCATGTCACAGATAAAAGGAGTAACACAAGTAGAAAGAGATTGTTGGAGATAAAGCTTTATTAGAAGGATGTTACAACATGAGATGAATGAGGATGTAGATATAGAATAATAACCATCCATATTAAAAAAGAACATTGTTGAGAGCTGATTTCCTTCACCATAAAAAATATTACTGGCAATATACAGTTTATAATTCTAATACTACCAGTGAGGCATGTGCATGATTCCCAAAACAACTAATACCAAATCTGTGAGACTCAGTCATAAAACTCACATGAGAACTAATCACAAGCCTTCAATGCATACATGCTTCTATTTGTCATTAAGAATTTTTGCATAAAGATAAGACCAGGTGCTTTTCTCTCTATGGAATGTAGAAGGCAATTATAATAAGGCCAAACAGCCAAGGCACAGTGTCTTGGTAAAACTGAACCATGGTCACTGAGCTCTTTTGGCTACAGCCTAGAGCAGCTACAAATAGAGAAGGACTTTCTAAAGGAGAATGTTGTGGCCTCCTGGGAGTCATGATTCACAAGGTACCTATGAAATTCCCAAAGTGTTCAGTAAGCCCTGATGACAATTCTCCATACACGTGAGAATGCTTTTTGGTCTACAGATCCTCAGGATAGTAGAGCACAAGGCAGTGGTTTAACAGGTGTTAATCAATGGGTCAAGTTAATCAGTAAATTAATTTAAAAAAAAACTAAACACTAAAGACTGTGTACATTGAAGATCTTTCAATAACATAAACTTTTGGAACAATATTTAAGAGTGCTCACCTCTTCATCAAGCATGCTGGAGAGTGTCAGCTGCCTGGGAACTGTTTCTTCTATACACGTTTTCTGAACACAGAAGACAGATAATATATGTGGGGGACATTATCCCCTTTGTTGCTGTGTTCCATGCACTTAGTATCTTCATAGATTTCAGTACTCTCCTCCTTATCTTCTTGGACACTTGGTTCCTTTGTCTCATTCAGAACCTGAGATATGTGACAAGTGGAAGCCAGTCACAGGCCCACCAAGTGCCCTGAGAATTGGGCAGGGACATGCCTCTAAGATGAACAGGTATGTTGTAGCTGGAAGTTTTCCTGTGTCCAGCAACCACTCTGTCCCAAGTAAGCACACAGAGACTTATATTAATTACAAACTGTTTGGCCTATGGCTCAAGCTTATCATTAACTAGCTCTCACAACTTAATTCAACCCATTTCTATTAATCTATGTATTAACAGGTGGCTCCTGGCATACCTGTGTTCCATTATATCTTGCTCCCCAAGCAGCACTCAGCGTCTCCCTACATGCCACCTTCCTCCTCCCTGTTATCTATTCTTGGATTTCCCACCTGGCTATATCTTGCCTTACTATTGGTCAGAACAGTTTCTTTATTAATCAATGGTAGCAAAACATATTCACAGCCTAGTGAAAGACCATCCCACAACAGTAGGTTTTGGGGAATGGGAGGGAATAAGAAGCAGAGCAGTTCATGTGCTAAGGTGAGAAATAGGTCTAAAAACAGAGGTAAGGAACAAGCTAAGATGGGCGATCTATGCTGTCACCTGGGACCATGTGATTTCAAGGCCTGTGCTGCCACCAAAGACCATGTGTGGGTCTGTGACCTACCAAAGCTGTGTTGATGTCCTTTGCTCATGCTACCTACAAGGCTATACTGATGCCCAATGTCTGGAGGCCCACTTGAGGCCATTTTGAAGTCTGAGGACCAAGCTGACACCAGGGCCATGGTGACATCAGGCCTGAGATGCACCTGAGGGCCATGTCTGGATCCATTGCCACGCTGCAGCCAGTGTCTGGGATGATGTCAGTCTGTGTTACAACCAAAGGATTTCCAGATGCCTACACACTGGAACACCACCTAAGACCACATTGGTGTCCAACAGCAGAAACACTGCCACCAGGCCCATGGTGATATCTGTAACTGAACTACAGAACCATGCACTCCATGATTCTACTGAGGCTGGGGTCTGTGTTACTATCTTCAGCCTGTGTTACCAGGAGGCCATGAGAAAGCTGGCCACAGTGGCCTGGGCAATAGAAAGCTGGTCCTACCCCACACAGGAAAGCTCAAGGGAAAGTTGCCTCCACACTGAGAACAAGCCCCTCCTATCCTCCATGGCCCTGGAAGCAATTTTCTCCCTTGCCAGATGCTGCAACAGGAGAACTGACCCCACACATAGCACTGGCCCTACTCAATACCATGTGCACAGGAGATCTGACCCAGACAGTATCGGTATGGAAGAACTGACATCAAATATCATCTGACAGGTTGGGCCCAGTGTAGGCCTATGCTGACTAACAAAGCTACCACCCAGCTCCATATCCAGGACAACATCTACTGCATCTATGACCTGTTGGAGTGAGTGAAGGGACCAGTCCTGCAGATCCATAGCCACAGGATCTCCATGTTTAGGGACAACAGCAGGATATCCTAGAGAAGTTTTGGTGATGGCACAATATTGATGGTAAACCAGAATCCAGAGGCCTTGAACCAGCCCAACAACACATTGAAATGAACATTTGCACATACAGCCATTTGAGTAAGTGGTATACTGTATGATACAATACAAGCCCCAAGGCTGATCAAAGAATATGTGGCGAAGATGCAGGACAAACAAGAGAGCAAAGATTTTTGTTTGTTTGTTTATTTTGTTTGTTTGTTTGCGGGAGGAGGCTACAAAGTGGGATGGCAGACCTGGAAAGAATCAGATATGAGTGGGATTAAGGAACATGATGTGAAATTCCCACAGAATTAATAAAAAAAATTATTTAAAAAGAAAAAAAAAAGGGAGCCGGGCGGTGGTGGCGCACGCCTTTAATCCCAGCACTCGGGAGGCAGAGCCAGGCGGATCTCTGTGAGTTCGAGGCCAGCCTGGGCTACCAAGTGAGTTCCAGGAAAGGCGCAAAGCTACACAGAGAACCTGTCTCGAAAAACAAAAAAAAAAAAAAAAAAAAAAAAAAAAAAAAAAAAAAAAAAAGAAAAAAAAAGAATCTGAGATCTAATCTGTTTACTTAGTCTTAATAAATTCAACTTAATATTTCTGCACATAAAGTAAACTTACACAGGTTAGAACATTATGGTGCATTCACCCCTGCTTTGCTCCTATAAGTACCAGTTGAAAACTCAAAACACTAGAGTGGTACCTTAAAAGACAAATGGCTTCCATCACAAATTTTAAATATTCTTATCAATTCACTGAGATTTTCATGCAAAGAATTTTGATCATATTCATCATCTATCACTAAAATTATCGCAGATCCATCCCTACTTACCTATCCACCCAGAAAATTTGAAATTACTTTATTTGCAAACCTATCATATAAGATTTGTGTTTGCCAAAGTACTATTGAGTGTAGGACCTATCCCTGAATGTGCTCAACCTACAAGAGAGCAACACTGTTAAAGCAATCTGATCCTCTGTTTTCTCCTTACAGTTATCAAATTCCAATTCCATTTCTTGTAGTGTTGGGTCTTAATGTCTACCTTCACCCTTCCAACTACTGCAAAAATACTTGAGTCATAAATGATGGAATCCAGCAGACACTTACTTGGACGTTTCATGTTACCTGATTAGCTTTACTACTGCTACAAGGTGCTATGCTCTCTACTGGAGGTAACCAAAAGTCATTATCACCCAGCAAAGAACTATGAGAGTTACAAAAAGGACTCACCTGGAAAGACAGGCTGACTTCTACAACAGTGGAAGAAATATGACAGAAGTAACAACCACAACATAATAGGATATTGTAGCTAAAGTTTTCCCCTTTGCCCACAGTCAGGACAAATCTCTGTCCCCTGCCAGTCCCAAAGCCACTCAGACCCAAACAAACAAACACAAAGACATATATTGCTTACAAACTGTATGGCCATGGCAGGGTTCTTGCTAACTGTTCTCATATCTTAAATTAATCCATTTCTATCAATCTATACCTTGCAACGTGGCTCGTGGATTACTGGCATCTTCCCATGCTGCTTATCATGGTGGCTGCTGGCAGTGAGACCTTCTGCCTTCCTGTTCTTTCTTTTCTCCTCTCTCTTCGTCCCGCCTATATTTCTTGCCTAGCCATTGGCCAATCAGTGTTTTATTTATTGACCAATCAGACTAATTTTACATACAGACCATTCCACAGCAGATAGAAGTCCACTCAATGAAGAGTCCATAACTACAATGATTAATGTAGCTGAGAACATGTGGCTAGCCTGGACATAGGTAATAATGAAGAATATACTACCATTATTCTGGGAAATGATCTTACCGCTAAAATAATACACATCATAAATTTTTAGATATACAACACTGCAATGATACAATTTACATAATTATAATAATATTATTTCATTTTATATTCCTTATCCAGAAAAAGCAAAATCTGGAGATAATGGAATCATGACTCATCACATAGGGGCTTAAAGTAGGAAAAGACATAGAAATGATGGCTGTGATATTTATTAGCCACGAGTTGTGATTCTGAGAAATAGCAATGTAACCTTGTAAAATGGAGGAAATGGTATAAAAAGTGAGAAAGGTGCAAACCAAGACCAGGATGGTCTGTGTGGCTTTGGATTGAGGAGAGGCTCTAGGGGAGGAATGAGTACTGAGGATGTGTTGAACCCTCTTCTTGTGTCCATAAAGTATGACAATTATGGAGGTGCTGGAACATACAATGAGCATAGAAAATACGACTTCAGGGAATACCCAAAATGCCATATACAATGAATCTACTATTTTGTCACGACTTACAGAGAAGCAGAATTCAGAATCTGTATTTTGTGTCTTATTTTTGCTATTCCTTTTGGTAGACATTGACATGGGAAAAATTGTATTTACTACCATGTACAGGATCCAAAAGAGGAAAATGGAGAGGCGAATATATTTTTGTACTTTGATTTTAAGATCTTTACAATAGGAGTCACAAGGACTGATAATGATGGCCTGGAAAATACTCAAGAGGCAGGTGGTACTGATGGACATGCTTCTGCCAAGTCTGAGAGCATATAAAATAAGATGGCATCCCACATCATTGAAGAACCATTTCCACCCAAAAGCTCTCATTACCTGGGGCACTCCTGTAGAGAGAATGATCAAGGAGTTGGCTGTGAAGACATGTGTAAGAATTAAGTCTATAGTCTTTAATGTGTGTTTATTGTAGTAAATGAGTAGATAGTAGAAAAGAAAAGATACATTTCCCAGTATTCCCGTTGCACTCTGAAGTGAAAGCACTATTCTTATTGCCAAGTTCCTGGAGTCCATTCTGTCATTGGAAATTTTACTTTCAAATTATGACTACAATTATGTCTCTGAGATAAATCATGCAAATCAGGCAATACTTGACTTTTTTGACATACTATGCGCTTGTAGAACAAACACTTGAGTTCAAGATTGCAAAAGTAGAGAATATAGCTTAACTAGACTGTCCAAAACTAACACTTTACCATCAGTAACAGCTTTCAGTGAAGTTGTTGAAGTCTGTAACTGCTCATATATATGAAGAAAATTTCTAATACATCTCTTTGCTTCTTATAATCTTCAGTATTAAAAATAAGATCATATTTCAAAGAAGGAGCAATCCCCAGTTGAGTTCAAGTGGAAAGAATATTCACTTGTACATTCCAGAATGAATTGTTCTTTATACATAATATTGTCAGAAAAGGGACAAATTTGCAATTTCAGAGGGAAAGACTTCCATGCTGTCCATAACCAAATTAAAGCTTAAGAATACCCTAACTGTCATCATAGAGACTTTGTCCAGTGACTGATAGTGGCAGATGCAGAGATCCACGGCCAGGTGCCAGGCTGAGCTCCGGGAATCCAATCAATGAGAGAGAGGAGGGATTCTGCAGGCAGGGGACATCAAGATCATCATGGGAGGACATGTAGAGATGACTGGCTACACTAGTGGAAGGCCGTGAACTGTAGACTAGTGGCTGTGGTGCCCCCTTGGGACTGGACTAGGCCCCCTAGACATAAAAGATGGTTGTTTGGCACAAACTGTTTGGGGGCACCCAGCCAGGGTATTGGAATACATCCCTGGTGCATGGGCAGGCTTTTGGGAATCTGGTGCCTGTGGTGTGACACCTTACACAGCCTTGGTGCAGGTGGGTGTGGTGGTATTGTGTTCCCCAAAATATTGTGTACCCTAATAAACTTATTTGGGGTCAGAGAACGGAACAGTCACTAGATATAGAAGCCAATAAATGGTGGCACACATGCCTATAAACCCTAGCATTCCAGAGGCAGAGATCCCTCAAGATCACTGTGAGTTTAAAGCCACACTAGAAGCAGCTAGCCATGGTAACAAGAGCCTTTAATTCCAGGAAGTGATGGCGGGAAGCAGAAAGGTATTTAAGGAGTGAGCATGAGGAACTAGATCTTGGTTAAACTTTCAGGCTTTTGAACAACAGTTCAGCTGAGATTCATTCCTGATGAGGATACATAGGTTTCTAGTCTGAGGAAATAGAATCAGCTGAGGAATTGGCAAGGTGAGGTAGCTGTGGCTTGTTCTGCTTCTCTGATCTTTCAGCATTGAACCCAATACCTGGCCCTAGGTTTGTTTTTATTAATAAGAACTTTTAAGATTCGTGCTACAGGGGGATGGGCTTGGACCTGCCTAGGCTCAGTGTGCTGGAATCTGCTGACTCACCACGGGAGACCTTGATTTGGGGGATGTGGGGATGTGGGGATGTGGGGATGTGGGGTGGCTTCAGAGGGAGGACTGGAGGGTGTGAGGAGGGAGGTGGGGGAATTTGTAAGGGGTATGTAGAGTGAGTAGAAAATTTCTTAATAAAGAAAAATAAAAGGAAAAAAAACAAAATTAAAGCTTAATGTACATTTTATGTTAAAGCATGAATATTTCTATATTCTCTTATGAGAAAAACGTTTATAATGTAGCTTAAAACACCCTAATCATGAGGTTCAAATGATGAGCTAGATAACATCAAATTAAGAGACACAGCACATCAAATTACTCACACATAAACATGATTATTCATTATGTGCTAGGGTGGAGAAGAGAGAAAAAAGGATATGTATTCTGTTTGGTTAACTCATACGAAATGTATAGCCAACCACATTCAATGTGGAATCAAGAGGGAAAGGATGTTCAGTATTCTAATTAGATCCACTACTGGATGTCTTATGGCAGTAACATAAATACAAAGTAAAACAAGCATGAAACACCAGCTCTTGGTAAGAATATGGATAAGTTAGCTATGTGACACCCTGACAATAGTATTCCCATTGGCTCATATGTCTTACTGGAATAGATGCACACCTGCTTGTCACAATTTCACTCCTGTGGGAATGTCTTCCAAGATAAATTTTAAAATATATGTGCAAGAAATGGCTTTAAACCAAGGGTCTCCCAATACATTCTTTAAGAGTACACTGCCTCAATTAAACATGGTGGCGTATTTGTTTAATCCTTTCACCCAGGAGGTAGAGACAGGCAGGACACTGTGAGTTCAAGGTCAGCCTAGTCTACAAAGTGAATTCCAGGACAGCCAGAACTACATACTTAGACCCTGAATCCAAACAAATAAAGAAAAGAGAATATACTGCATCGGCTGATATTCAGAGTGCTATCTTCTATAGCAGTATATATAAATAAGAAATACATTGACAAAGACCAAATATATAATAATTATAAGAGTTGACATGGCACTTACCACTTTAAGTCAATCTCAAAGATGGTCAGCAGGGATCCAGTCTCTTACAGGTTAACACAGATATGAACACACGTCCCCACAGTCCTATCCTACCAAGAACCCAACAGGATTCTATGACTGATGTAATGACTTAGAAGTATGAAAAATACAGGTGTCACAGTGTCATTTCTATTTCATAAAGTGTAAAAGTTAAGAATGGGTTTCATGATTTCATGACCTCTGCATTCCTGGGACTACCATATTCAGCACAATTTAGTTTCTTGATGTCTGTATGACACACTAAGTTGATTTTCATTTGTAAATTTCAGTGTCCTGGGCATTGTGTATCCTATATATTTCTTTTGTAGAAAAAAAGGAATCTAATTACTTTCACAAAAACAGAAACTGAGTTTCTTGTAAGGATTACTTGATTATGATTGATATGAAGTGTCTTCTCTATAAGATGAAAGTCATAGAGCTATAGGTCCAAGCCAAACCTCTCAACAATATTAATGTGATAAGCATTGTGACATCATCTTGATACACATTAAAAATGATCTTGAATATTTGTTGTATTATATGATATTTTAGATACAGAAATCATACAAAGGGAGGCAATTTTGAGAATA